>NC_064817.1:99878659-99928681 GCF_023721935.1 Panthera uncia
GCCCACCAAACCTAAGTTTTTTGTTTTTGTTTTTGTTTTTGTTTTTTACCATTCTTTATTCCAAGTGTGGCCTATATTCAAAGAAAGAGATTAATTTTAAGTGCAGTATCTCTGTTGGTGCAAAGGGACAAATCTGTTTTAGCTGAGGAAATGTGCTGAATACCTCCCTCTGATTAGAAGTTATCAGCAATTATCAATGCCCAATGAATTACTATTTTGTACTAACTAAACTGAACATAAGAATAGAGGAAAGAAATAAATTGCTAATTTGTTAATTTATGTTTAGAACATTATAAAGTCCAGTTTTAAAGGCGTGCCAGCCAATTTCTTTTTCCTTTAGGTGACTTTGCTTATCTCTGTTCTGATCCATTAGGTGCTGATTTTGCTGTTTGCCTCTCCAAGGAAACTCTATTTACCTTATCTCCACGTTTTTGAATGGCATCACATTGTAGCCCTGGAGTATATAAACAACACCCAATTAGAATGGTTATCAAAAGCATGGATTTATCTAGTAAATGAGGTAGAAGTCACTTAAATATAATGGTTACACAGTTTAGGGCAGCTTTAATCCCATCTTCCATAAAGATTCTAATAGTTAATGATTATTTTTCCTTATTTCTTTCTGTCCTGCCTCCACTTAAGTCCAAGGCCATGACAACATTGGAAGGACAAAGTTAAACTATGATGAGTTCAGAGAGGAGGATGAAGACTATTGTAATTGCTTTCTTCTCAAGTTTCACATTGTGTTTACTGTGTTTACAATTTTTTTAAATGAATATTTGGCTTAAAACATTTTTTAAATGATCTGCTTACTTTGAGATCACTGTATTTATGTTTTTAAAGTAATCTCCATGTCCAACATGGGGCTTGAATACACAACCCCAAGATCAAGACTCACATGCTCTACTGACTAAGCCAGCCAGGTGACCCACTCAGAACATTTTAATCTGGATCCCATCACCTATCTTTAAATGACTCCTATTAGCAAAACAAAAGAAAAACAAAAAATCCAAAACATTACACGTGTTTTCAAGTTGCTCATAACAGTTTCTTTTATAGTGAAACAAAAATAATTCCATATCTTTTTAAAAAACTTTATTAATATTTAGGTTTGAACATACCAAGAAGGTTCCCACAACACTTTAGCACTAGACACAACTGGTTTTAATTACTAACCTCACTTACTGTAAATTAGAATTGCAATAATCTGCAAATGCTAATTTAAACCTGGACTTGCTTCTGAGCAAGCTGCATGTAATAATGAACAAGCAGCAGATTATCCGCAGAAGGGCAATATATTGTACCACAAATCACAAGTTGCATTTCCTCCTCTTTTTTTTTTAGTGCAAAATGTGATTCCGAAAAGATGTTATTAAGCTATAATACCTTAGTCATTTTCAAGCTCTCGGCACTTAAAGTGCTGAATTTTAGATTACTTTTTTATAATCTGCCTGTGCTCAGTTTCCTTACTGTATGTAAAGTTATTAAAGCTGTCTGCTCCAATTACTTCTCTACTTAGGAAGATATGACAAAAAGATGAAAGAGACTACGTTTAATCTCGAAAGGCTAAACTCAACACAGGAATGAAACAGTAGAATACATAAAGACAATAAGAGTACTTTTCCGAAGGTAGTATACGTTCATTGAGCGGTCACTAAAAAAGCACTAAACTGGAAGTAAGTGACAATATAATAGTCCTGAGGCTCAATTTCCTCTTTAGTTGGTTGATACTGTTTTTTATTATGCTATGTAATTGAACTGCCACTTGCCAGGTAACAGTTTACTTTACTTGGGGTGGAAGTGGGTGAATACATTTGTTTTGTAAACTGCATTCAGAAAAGAAACACATAGTAAGGCATGAATGGCAATTAGATTCAGCAATACATTTTCAAAAACAACCTTTAAAGTCTTTCTCAAAATCAAAAGGAATGTTGCGATATTATTTTTGTTATATTATGAAGATTAAAAATAGAAATGGGTATAGGGGTCTAATGGAATGACCATTTTTATAATTGCTTGACTTTTTAACGGGATGCGGATTTTCAATGATTTGTGTTTGGTTACTTTTATAATTCTCAGGATTTCTATATATCTATTGGGTCTTCCAACTTCTGAGATTTTTAGGGCTGTAAGCTTTTTTTTTTCTTATCAGATTCAACGTTTATTCTGTTTTTGTTTTTTTTTTTTTTGAGTTTATTTTTGAGAGAGAGACAGCACAAGCAGGGGAGGGGCAGAGAGAAAAGGAGACACAGAATTCAAAGCAGGCTCCAGGCTCTGAGCTGTCAGCACAGAGTCCAATGTGGGACTTGAACTCACGAACAGTGAGATCATGAACTGAGCCGAAGTCAGATGCTTAACCGACTGAGACACCCAGGCGACCCACTTTGTTTTTAATATGAAATTTATTGTCAAATTGGTTTCCATACAACACCCAGTGCTCATCCCAACAGGTGCCCTTCTCAATGCCCATCACCCACTTTCCCCTCCCTCCCACCCCCCATCTACCCTCAGTTTATTCTCAGTTTTTAAGAGTCTCTAATGGTTTGGCTACATCCACGTTGCTACAACAGGCCAGACTTCATTCTTTCTCATTGCCACGTAGTATTCCATTGTCTATATAAACCACAATTTCTTTATCCATTCATCAGTTGATGGACATTTAGTCTCTTTCCATAATTTGGTTATTGTTGAAAGTTCTGCTATAAACATTGGGGTACAAGTGCCCCTATGCATCAGCATTCTGTATCCCTTGGGTAAATTCCTAGCAGTGCTATTGCTGGGTCATGGGGTAGATCTATTTTTAATTTTTTGAGAAACCTCCACACTGTTTTCCAGAGTGGCTGCACCAGTTTGCATTCCCACCAACAGTGCAAGAGGGTTCCCGTTTTTCCACATCCTCCCCAGCATCTATAGTCTCCTGATTTGTTCATTTTAGCCACTCTGACTGGCATGAGGTGGTATCTGAGTGTAGTTTTGATTTGTATTTCCCTGATAAGGAGTAACGTTGAGCATCTTTTCACGTGCCTGTTGGCCATCTGGATGTCTTCTTTAGAGAAGTGTCTATTAATGTCATATTAATGACAATTAATGGGTAATATCAGGTCATCCACAAAAAGTGAAAGCTTGACTTCATTTTGCCAATTTTGATGGCTTTTATTTCCTTTTGTTGTCCGATTACTGATGATAGAAATTCCAACACTATGTTAACAGCGGTGAGTGGATATGCCTGTCATGTTCCTGATCTCAGGGGGAAAGCTCTCAGTTTTTCCCCATTGAGAATGATGTTAACTGTGGGCTTTTCATAAATGGTTTTTATGATGTTTAAATATGTTCCTTCTATCCCGACTTTTTTGAGGGTTTTTATTAAGAAAGGATGCTGAATTTTGTCAAATGCTTTTTCTGCATCAATTGACAGGATCATATGGTTCTTATCTTTTCTTTTATTAATGTGATGTATCACATTGATTGATTTGTGAATGTTGAACCAGCCCTGAAGCCCAGGAATGAATCACACCTGATCATGGTGAATCTTTTTATATGCTGTTGAATTCGATTTACTAGTATGTTGTTGAGAATTTTTGCATCCATATTCATCAGGGGTATTAGCCTGTAGTTCTCTTTTTTTGCGGGGTCTCTGTCTGGTTTAGGAATCAAAGTAATACTGGCTTCATAGAATGAGTCTGGAAGTTTTTCTTCCCTTTCTATTTTTTGGAATAGCTTGAGAAGGATAGGTATTATCTCTGCTTTAAACGTCTTGTAGAATTCCCCGGGGAAGCCATGTGGTCCTGGACTCTTATTTGTTGGGAGATCTTTGATAAGTGATTCAATTTCTTCACTGGTTATGGGTCTGTTCAAGTTTTCTATTTCTTCCTGTTTGAGTTTTGGAAGTGGGTGGGTGCTTACGAATTTGTCAATTTCTTCCAGGTTGTCCAGTTTGTTGATATATAATTTTTCATAGTATTCCCTGATAATTGCTTGTATTTCTGAGGGATTGGTTGTAATAACTCCATTTTCCTTCCCTCTTTTATATATTTGGGTGCTCTCCCTTTTCTTTTTGAGAAGCCTGGCTAGAGGTTTATCAATTTTGTTTATTTTTTCAAAAAACCAACTCTTGGTTTCATTAATCTGCTCTATTGTTTGTTTAGATTCTATATTGTTTATTTTTGCTCTGATCCTTATTATTTCTCTTCTTCCACTGGGGTGTCTTTGCCGTTCTGCTTATATTTCCTTTAGGTGTGCTGTTAGATTCTGTATTTCGGATTTTTCTTGTTTCTTGAGATAGGCCTGGATTGCAATGTATTTTACTCTCAGAACTGCCTTTGCTTTATCCCAAAGTGTTTGCATTGTTGAATTTTCATTTTCATTTGTTTCCATATATTTTTTACATTTCTTATCTAATTGCCTGGTTGACGCATTCATTCTTTAGTAAGGTGTTCTTTAACATTTATGCTTTTGGAGGTTTTCCAGAGTTTTTCCTGTGGTTGATTTCAAGTTTCAGAGCCTTGTGATCTGAAAGTGTGCATGGTATGATGTCAATTCTTTTATACTTATGAAGGGCTGTTTTGTGACCCAGTATGTGATCTACCTTGGAGAAGGTTCCATGTGCACTCGAGAAAAAAGTATATTCTGTTGCTTTGAGATGCAGAGTTTTAAATATATCTGTCAAGTCCATCTGATCCAATGTATCATTTAGGGTCCTTGTTCTTTACTGATCCTGTGTCTAGATGATCTATCCATTGTTGTAAGTGGAGTATTAAAGTCCCCTGCAATTACCACCTTCTTATCAATAAGGTTGCCTATGTTTGTGATTAATTGTTTTATATATTTGGGGGCTCCCATATTCAGCGCACAGACATTTATAATTGTTAGCTCTTCCTGATGAATAGACCCTGTAATTATTTTACAATGCCCTTCTTCATCTCTTGTTACAGCCTTTTATTTAAAGTCTAGTTTGTCTAACTGAGGGTTTAAGGGGGTGGGAGGGAGGGGAGGGTGGGTGATGGGTATTGCAGAGGTCACCTTTTTGGGATGAGCACTGGGTGTTGTATCAAGACCAATTTGACAATAAATTTCATATTTAAAAAAATAATAAAAAATACATTAAAAATAAAGTCTAGTTTGTCTGATATAAATATGGCTACTCCAGCTTTCTTTTGACTTCCTGTAGCATGATAGATAGTGCTCCCTCCCCTCACTTTCAATCTGAATGTGTCCTCAGGTCTAAAATGAGTCTCTTGTAGACAGCAAATAGATGGGTCTTGTTTTTTATCCATTCTGATACCGTATGTCTTTTGGTTGGAGCATTTAGTCCATTTACATTCAGTGTTATTATTGAAATGTATGGGTTTAGAGTCATTGTGATATCTGTAGGCTTCATGCTTGTAGTGACGTCTCTGGTACTTTGTGGTCCTTGCAACAGTTCACTCACAGAAACCCCCTTAGGATCTCTTGCAGGGCTGTTTTAGTGGTGATGAATTCCTTCAGTTTTTGTCTGGGAAAACCTTTATCTCTCCTTCTATTCTGAATGACAGACTTGCTGGATAAAGGATTCTCGGCTGCACATTTTTTTCTGTTCAACACATTGAAGATTTCCTGCCATTCCCTTCTGGCCTGCCATGTTTCAGTTGATAGTTCTGCCACTACCTCTTATGTGTCTACCTTTGCAAGTTAGAGCCTGTTTATCCCTAGTTGCTTTCAGAATTCTCTCTTTATCCTTGTATTTTGCCAGTTTCCCTGTGATATGTCTTGCAGAAGATCGATTCAAGTTACATCTGAATTGAGTTCTCTGTGCCTCTTGGATTTCAATGCATTTTTCCTTCCCCAGATCAGAGAAGTTCTCAGCTATGATTTGTTCAAGTATACCTTCAGCCCCTTTCTCTCTCTCTCCTTCTTCTGGAATTCCTATGATACAGATATTGTTCCGTTTGATTGCATCACTTAGTTTTCTAATTCTCCCCTCATACTCCTGGATTTTTTTTTATCTCTCTTTTTCTCAGCTTCCTCTTTTTCCATAATTTTATCTTCTAATTCACCTATTTTCTCCTCTGCCTCTTCAATCAGTGCTATGGCTGCCTCCATTTTATTTGCACCTCATTTATAGCATTTTTTAGCTCCCCATGACTATTTCTTAGTCCCTTGATCTCTGTAGCAATAGATTCTCTGTTGTCCTCTATGCTTTTTTTAAGCCCAGCGATTAATTTTATGACTATTATTCTAAATTCTTGTTCTGTTATATTGCTTAAATCATTTCTGATCAATTTGTTAGCTTTTGCTACTTCCTGGAATTTCTTTTGAGGAGAATTCTTTCATTTTGTCATTTTGGGTAGACCCTGCAGTGGCTCCCAACTGCAGGGCCCTTCACCTGTGCTGTCCAGAGTAACTTGTGTTGGTGAGAGGGGCCGCAGCCAGACCCAAGTCTGCCCCCAGCCCACCACTTGGGCCACAGTCAGACTGGTGTGTACCTTATCTTACCCTCTCCCAAGGGCAGGACTCACTGTGGAGTGATGTGGCCCCTTTCTGGGCTACTTACACACTGCCAGGCTTGTGATGCTGCTTCAATGGGATCTGGCATATTAGCTGGGGTGGATCCACAAGGTGCACTGGGTGGGAAGGGGAAGGTTTTGTTTGCTTTGCTCTTGGTGGTCCCCTGTGGGGGGGGGCCTGGAAGTACTGGGAGGGAGGCAGACCCATCGAAGGGATGGATCCACAGAATCATAGCATTGGACGTTTTTGTGGTGCAAAGAAGTTTGGTGACGGGAACTGGTTCCCTTTGGAATTTGGGCTGGGGGATGATAGAGGAAAGTGGTGCTTTCCGGCGCCTTTGTTCCTCTGCCAAGCTGAGCTCTGTCTTCTGGGGTTCCACAACTCTCCCTCCTGGCATCCTCTCACCTTCCCTGCTCTCTGAGAGCAGAGCTGTTGATTTTTAACATTACAGATGTTACATCCAGTTGGCTGTCAGAACTCACACAGTCCGGCCCCTCTGCTTTTGCAAGCTAGACTTCAGGGGCTCTGTCTTGCCTGGCAGGGTGCCCCTCCACTGCCCTGGTTCCCTTCCACCAGTCCGTGTAGTGTGCATCGCCTCCCCATCCATCCTACCCTCTTCCATGGGCCTCTTGTCTACACTTGGCTCTGGAGAGTCCGTTCTGCTAGTCTTCTGGCGGTTTTCTGGTTATTTAGGCAGATGTGGGAGGAATCTAAGTGATCAGCACAGGTCGAGGTGAGCCCAGGGTCCTCCTACGCTGCCATCTTCCCAGGTCTCCAATCAGAGCTATAAGCTTTTGAAGTCATATGGATCTGAGATCACAAGTTTTCACCTTGTGTTGACACTTTTATTATACAATTGTTCTCTCAGGTCAGTCTTCCAGTAGTCTCTTCCCCATTCCTCTCTAACTCATACTCTGCCTCTTCATCCAAACTAGAAAACTAGAATCAGCTTTGACTCTAAAATTCCTTTTCTCTACATCTAGTCAATTACCATTTCCTGTAAAAAAAATACTATTCTATTTTTTTCCTTTACCATTGTGGAAGTATTGGCTCTAATTATCTCTTACCTGGGTTGTTACAAATCCTTTTCAGTGGTATTTCTGGCACTCCATTTTCCTTTTCCAGTTATTACTGCAGTCACCAGAGTGCTCTTTCAAGGATATGGATTGGGTAATCTTATTCTATAGCCAGAGTAAGCAAATGGGAACTTTGCAAGCCAATTCTGACATAAAATATTTTAATGGCTATTTGTAAGTTATAGGATAAAGTGTAAGTTTCTTGGCATAACATACAAAATACTTTGTGATTAAACCTAAACCTACATTTATAGATAATTACCAGCCAGTGTCCTAAGCATCCCTATACCCCAACCCTATGATTCAACCATATTAAACTTCTATTTATGGTACACACATGCAGACACATGCACATAAACACACCAAATAGTTTTTCATGTCTCTTTGCTGTTCCATTTGCCTGGAAAAACTCTTTTATATTATTCAGTACTTGGTTAAAAAGTCATCTTCTTTGGGAACATTTTTCTTGACTAACCTATGCACAATTAGTTGTACTTTGCTTTACTTTAAGTATAACCCCATGATACTTCAAAAATGACTTTATTAATATTTATGGCATTCTATTTTTATTATTTAGATTATTATTATTATTTAGATTATTATTTATTATCTTCTGTCCTAACTTTCCCCCAGTTGTGAACTTCACAGATATGGGAATTATACTTTTTTTTTTACTCTATGGTCTCAAGACTTAGCATAGCATCTGGCATAATGCTGGAATATACTAGGAAATTAATGAATATTTTCCAGATAAATAATGAAGGAAGAAAAGAAGGAATAAGAAACAAACCAAGAAAGAAATTTTTTTAAAAAAGAGTAAATCTATTCAAAAATAGCACAACACTCAATGTAATCACAAATCATACTCATAATCATAAAATTCCCAGAATTTTTCCAAAATTATAAACTGTAATTTAACAATCTCTCTTAGTAGGGCAAAAAAAGTTCCGCCATCCTCCTCACATGCAGTGTTCCCACAGTATTTCACCAATAGTCATGATTATGGTGATAACAATAATAATAAATAACATTCATTGAGAGTTTTCATAATTCTAACACTGTTTCATGTACATTGCTCATATTTTCTCATTTAACTCTCACAGTAGCTTTATCACATAGCTAGTGCTATTATTCTCATTCATAGCTTGAAAGCAAATTGACACAGATATGTGCACTTTACCATACAGCAACAGAGTTTCAGCATGATGTTAGTACATTATAGCTGAAAGAGTTGCAGGACACATGTTTTCTAAGGGGTAGTTGGAGAAACCCAAAGTTAAGAAGAGAGAAATAAAGAAAGATATTAGAGAAATTTGAAGTCTCTGGAACATATAGCTACAGCAAACATCAAACAAAACCCAACTGTTAACTAGTATACCATAAAATCTCACACTGAAAGCTTATTTACCTCATTTTACATTACCCAATACAACATGTTTAGCTCTTAACAAAAATTTACAAGCAAACCAAGAGGCAAGGGAAAACATACTTGAAAGAGACAAAGTAAATATAGGAACTAGATTCAGATACAACAGAGATATTAACATTATCAGAAGGGAATTTAAAATGACTATGATTAAAATGTTAAGAGCTCTAATGGAAAAAGGAACCAACTGGCGGGAAACATATGGGTAATGTAAGCAATAAGGCAGAATAAAAATAAAATCTTAGAAAACAATAACAGCAACACTAATAGAGATGAAAAATGCCTTTGATGGCTCTTCAGTAAACTCAATGTCCAGGAAAAGAATTAATGATTTTTAAGATAGGTCTATAGATACTTTTCAAAGTAAAATGCAGAGTAAAAGGAATAGATTTTTAAAAAATAAAATATTCAAGAACTGTGCAGTAATTTTGAAACATGTAACATATTTACTTGCAATAATAGGAGAGAGAATAGAGCATAAAAAGTATTTGAAGAAATAATCATATATAATTTCCAAAATTAATTATGGAAATCAAACTATAGATCCAGAAAGCACAAATAACACTAGGCAGAATATATACCAAACCAAATCAAACAAAACCAAACAAAACCCTCTTAAGCATGTCATATTCAAACCACAGAAGCCAAAGACAGAAAAAAATTCCTGCAAAAAGCTAGAGGTAAAACAAATCTGTAGAGGAACAAAGATAATACTTAAAGTAGACTTATTATAGACAACCATGCCAGCACGAAGATAATTGAATAAAATATTTCAAGTATTAAAAAAAATAACTCCAGCAAACTAAAATTTTATATCCAGAGAAATTATCATTCAAAAGTGAAAGTAGGGGTGCCTGGGTGGCTCAGTCAGTTAAGTGTCAGGTCATGATCTCGTGGCTCATGAGTTTCAGCCTCATGTCCAGTTCTGTGCTGACAGCTCTGAGCCTGGAGCCTGTTTCAAATTCTGTGTGTGTGTCTCTCTCTCTGCCCCTCCCCTGCTCATTATCTGTCTTTCTGTCTCAAAAATAAAGTAAATATTAAAAAAAATTAACAAAAGTGAAAGTGAAATACCATCTCAGAGAACAAAATTAAAGGGAATTTACTGCAAACAGACGTCCCTGAGGAAATTGTTAAAATATTTTCTTCATGAAGAAGGAAAATAATATAAGTCAGACTTAGATTGACATAAAGAAAGGAAGAGCATCAGAGAAGGAATAAATAAAGGTACAATAAAATATTTTTTCTTATTCTTAATGTATCTAAAAGACAACTGTTGAAATGATCATAGTAATGATATATTAAGTGATTATAGATCATGGGAGATGAAAGTTAATGACAATAAATATTCTAATGGTGGGGAGAGAGGAAATGGGAATATGTTGCCATAAGTTACCTGCACTACACAAGAGGTATAATGATGTTATTTGAAGGTGGAACTTAGATTAGTTAATAATGTGTATTGTAAGCTTAAGGCAACACTTAAAATTTAAAAATGTATATATAAATAATATGCTAAAGGAGGACATAACTTGGAATCTTATAAAATGCTCAATTAAAACCAGAGAAGGCAGAGGGAAGAGTTAAGATGGTGGAGAAGTAGGGGGACCAGGATTTTCCTCATCCTTCAAACGCAGCTGTATTGAAGTCAGATCACTTGTAACACAAGGAAATCAATCTTCAGAGTAACAGAAGGATCTCCACAGGTGGAGGAAGACAGCTTGGTGGGATTAAGGTGTGTGTACATGAATTGGGGGAGATAAAAGGGTGTAGGCACAGAGAGGAGGGAACCCCATGTGAAGAGACAAAAGGAAGAGAAAGACTGAGGGACTGGGAAATTTTGGTATTGAGTTAGCACAAGAGGAAAACTTCTCTGGACCACAGACTGGGGAACAAGAAATACAGATAGTGCGTTTTCATTTTGCAAACAGCCTTAGGAGCTGAAACTTGGAGGTTTCAAAAGTGTGTGACTTTCTCTGGAGTGAAGCTGGAGTGGTGTGCACACCTGTGGGGGAGGGAGCCAGCCCCGGGGCTTGGCAGTGATCTCAGGGGCACACAAGGAAAGAACAGTCCCCTTCCTTGAGTACTGTGGGAAGAGGGCTTATTGCCCCCCTAAGGATAAAAGACCCTGCAGGCGCCAGCCAAAAACTCTTTATCTACAGGGCTGAGTGGTACTACACCAGAACAGGGTCTGTACAGTGCAGGGCCCTTTAAGACATTTTGAATCCCAGCCAAGAGCCTAGGAGGCTTGGGGGACTATAGAGCAGGACAAGCCAGCTGCCCATGCTATTCTGTGAGGGCTGCCTGAACAGTGTGGTTTGAGACATCCAGGCCAGGGAGGAAAGATTGGGGTGTGCCATTTTTCTCCCCAACACCAACATGGTGGGACTTCAGGAAGCAGCACAGTGGCCTCCAGTGGAGGTAGGACAGGTTTACACCAAATGCCAACCCTCCAAGTCTGGCAACTGCTTATCTACTGGAGGCAGACTGACCCAATGCAGCCAGCCTCTTCTCCAGACCAGCACAGACACTGGTTCCAGGCACCATCAGAAAACTGTGTGTGTGTGTGTGTGTGTGTGTGTGTGTGTGTCTGTTTGTTCTACTGTTCTCTTCTATTCACTTCTCTTTTCTTTTTCTTTCTACCCTCTTCTTTTTTTCTTTAGGAATCAGGCTCATAGTTTTATGGTTTGCTATTGGTCAGTTTCTACTAAATATATGTGTATATCTTTGTTTATTTTGTTTGTTTACTTCTTTGTTTAATCAGGAAGTTTTACTCTATTATTTTTACACTTTTTCTATATCTTCTTATAAATTTTCCTTTCTCTATGGATTAAGCCTTATAGTTTTTTTAATCCTCTGCTTGGTCTTCTTTTCTCCCCTTTCATTTATCTTTTATTGGATCAAGCTTCCCCCCTCCTTTTCCTTTTTTTCCAGGGTTACTTCAATGAACAAATCAAAACACACCTGGTTGAAGATCCAAACACTCCTCTACAAGCAAGGAGGAGATTTTCAGAAGACTGTGCAGTGTGATAAAGCAGACAAAACACAACTACAAAATGCATGCAACACACTCCAAAACTACTTCCTGAAGTGCCAGGGTCTGGTCAGGGTATGACCTTTTTTAAATATAGTAGTCCTTGCAGGTGCAGGGCACATAACAGGCTATTAAAACACAGAAAAGACAGAAACCTAGCCAAAATGACAAAAGGGAAGAATTCTCCTCAAAAGAAAATTCAGGAAGAAATGACAGCCAGAGGTTGCTTAAAACAGATATAAACGGGGCGCCTGGGTGGCTCAGTCAGTTGAGCGTCCGGCTTTGGCTCAGGTCATGATCTCACAGTCTGTGAGTTCGAGCCCCGTGTCGGGCTCTGGGCTGACAGCTCAGAGCCTGGAGCCTGCTTCTGATTCTGTGTCCCCCCCTCTCTCTGCCCCTCCCCTGCTCATGCTCTGCCTCTCTCTGTCTCAAAAATAAATAAAAACATTAAAAAATGTGAGTTTTATTAAAAAAAAAAAACCAGATATAAACGATATATCCAAACAAGAATTTAGAATAACAGTCATAAGACTAATACCTAGATATGAAAAAAGCATAGAAGATATCAGAGAATCTAGTGCTGCAGAAATTGAAGACCTAAGAAATAGTCATGATGAATTAAGAAATGCTATAAATTAGATGCAAAACAAAGCAGATACAGTGACAGCAAGGATGGAAGAAACAGAGGAGAGAATAGGTGAAATAGAAGATAAAATTATGGAAAATGATGAAGCTGAAAAAAAGAGGGAGCGGAAATTACTAGATCATGAGGGGAGAATTAGAGAGTTAAGTGATTCCATAAAATGAAACTATATCCATATCATAGGAGTTCTAGAAGAAGATGAGCAAGAGAAAGGGCAGAAAGTTTATTTGAACGAATTATAACTGAGAACTTCCCTAATCTGGGGAAGGAAACAGTCATCCAAGTCCAAGAGACACAGAGAACTCCCTTTAAAATCAACTAAAACAGATCAACACCATGACATATCATAGTGAAACTGGCAAAATACAAGGATAAAGAGAGAATTTGGAAGACAGCTAGGGACAAACAGTTCTTATCCTACAAGGGTAGACACATAAGGTTAGTATCAGACCTGTCCACGGAAACTTGGCAGGCCAGAAGGAATGGCAGGAAATATTCAATATGTTGATAAGGAAAAATATGCAGCCAAGAATGCCTTATCCAGCAAGGCTGTCATTCAGAACAGAAAGAGAGATAAAGGCTTTCCCAGACAAACAAAACCTAAGGGAGATAATGATCATTAAACCAGCCCTCCACGAAATTCTTGGGGGACTCTGTGAGTGGAACGCAGCAAAGAGTACAAAAAACCAGAGACATTATCACAAATAGGAAACCAACAAATAACACAATGACATTGAATCCAGATCTTCCAATAATCACTCTGAATATAAATGGACTAAATGCCTCAGTCAAAAGACATACTATATCATAATGGATTAAAAAAACAGGATCCACGTATATGATGCCTATAAGTAACTCAGTTTAGACCTGAGAACACCTGCAAATGGAAAGTGAAGGCTTGGAGAACCATCTGTCATGCCAATGGATGTCAAAAGAAAGTTGGTGTAGTCATATTTATATCAGGCAAATGAGATTTTATTTTATTTTATTTTATTTTATTTTATTTTATTTATTTTATTATTTTTAATTTGCATTCAAATTAGCATATATTGCAACAGTGATTTCAAGGGTAGATTCCTTAATGCCCCTTACCCATTTAGTCCATCCCCCCTCCCACACCCACACCAGTAACCCTCTGTTTGTTCTCTGTTTATGAGTCTCTTCTGTTTTGTCCCCCTCCCTATTTGTATATTATTTTTGTTTCCCTTCCCTTATGTTCATCTGTTTTGTCTCTTAAATTCCTCATGAGTGAAGTCATATGATATTTGTCTTTCTTTGACTGACTAATTTCACTTTGCATAATACCCTCCAGTTTCATCTATGTAGTTGCAAATGGCAACATTTCATTCTTTTTGATTGCTGATATATACTAAATCTTCTTTATCCATTCATCCATTGATGGACATTTGGGATCTTTCCATACTTTGGCTATTGTTGATAGTGCTGCTATAAACATGTGTCCCTTTGAAACAGCACACCTGTATTCCGTGGATAAATACCTAACAGTGCAATTGCTGGATGGTAGGGTAGTTCTGTTTTCAGTTTTTTGAGGAACCTCCATACTGTTTTCCAGAGTGGCTCACCAGCTTGCATTCCCACCAACAATGCAAAACAGATCCTCTTTCTCCACATCCTCACCATCTGTTCTTGACTGAGTTGTTAATGTTAGCCATTCTGACAGGTATAAGGTGGCATCTCATTGTGGTTTTGATTTATATTTTTCTGATGATGAATGATGTTGAGCATTTTATCCTGTGGGGGTTGGTCATCTGGATGTCTTCTTTGGAGAAGTGTCTATTCATGTCTTTTGCCCATTTTGTCACTGGATTATTTGTTTTTTGGGTGTTGAATTTGATAAGTTCCTTATGGATTTGGGATACTAACCCTTTATCTGCTATGTCATTTTCAAATATCTTCTCCCATTCCATCAGTTGCCTTTTAGTTTTGCTGATTGTTTCCTTCACTGTGCAGAAGCTTTTTATTTTGATGAGATCCCAGTAGTTCATTTTTGCTTTTCTTTCCCTTGCCTCCAGAGACGTGTTGAGTAAGAAGTTGCTGTGGGCAAGATCAAAGAGGTTTTTGCCTGCTTTCTCCTGGAGGATTTTGATGGATTCCTGTCTTACATTGAGGTCTTTCATGCATTTTGAGGTTATTTTTGTGTATGGTGTAAGAAAGTGGTCCAGGTTCATTCTTCTGCATGTCGCTGTCCATTTTTCCAGCACCACTTGCTGAAGAGACTGTCTTTATTCCATTGGATATACTTTTCTGCTTTGTCAAAGATTAGTTGGCCATATGTTTGTGGGTCCATTTCTGGGTTCTCTATTCTGTTCCATTGATCTGAGTGTCTGTTCTTGTGTTAGTACCATACTGTCTTGATGATTACAGCTTTGTAGTATAGCTTGAAGTCTGGGATTGTGATGCCTCCTGCTTTGGTTTTCTTTTTCAAGATTGCTTTGGCTACTTGGGGTCTTTTCTGGTTCCATATAAATTTTAGGATTTTTTTGTCCTAGCTCTGTGAAGAATGCTGGTGTTATTTTGATAGGGATTGCATTGAATATGTAGATTCCTTGGGGTTGTATTTTAACAATATTTGTTCTTGCTATCCAGGAGCATGGAATCTTTTTCCATTTTTTTTTGTGTCTTCCTCAATTTCTTTCATAACCTTTCAATTTCTTTCATAAGCTTTCTATCGTTTTCAGTGTATAGATTTTTAACCTCTTTGGTTAGATTTATTCCTAGGTATTTTATGGTTTTTTTGTGCAACTGTAAATGGGATTGATTCCTTGATTTCTCTTTCTGTCACTTCATTGTTGGTGTATTGTAATGCAACCGATTTCTGTGTGTTGATTTTATATCCTGCACCTTTGCTGAATTCATGAATCAATTCTAGGAGTTTTTTGGTGGAATCTTTTGGGTTTTCCATTTAGAGTATCATGTCATCTTCGAAGCGTGAAAATTTGACATCCTCCTGGCCTATTTGGATGCTTTTTATTTCTTTGTGTTATCTGATTTCAGAGGCTAAGACTTCCAATACTACGTTGAATAACAGTGGTGAGAGTGGACATCCCTGTTTTGTTCCTGATGTTAGGGGGAAAGCTCTTAGTTTTTCCATATTGAGGATGATATCATCATTGGGTCATTCATATATGGCTTTTATGATATCGAGGTATGCTCCTTCTGTCCCTACTTTCTTGAGGGTTTTTGTGAAGAAAGGATGCTGTATTTTGTCAAATGCTTTCTTTGCATCTATTGAGGGGATCATATGGTTCTTGTCCTTTCTTTTATTGACATGATGAATCACGTTGATTGTTTTTCAGATATTGAACCAGCCCTGCATCCCAGGTATAAATCCCGCTTGGTTGTGGTGAATAATTTTTTTAATGTATTGTCGGATCCATTTGGCTAATATCTTGTTGAGAATTTTTGCACCCATGTTCATCATGGAAATTGGTATATAGTTCTCATTTTTAGTGGGGTCTCTGGTTTTGGAATCAAGGTAATGCTGGCTTCATAGAAAGAGTTTGGAAGTTTTCCTTCCATTTCTATTTTTTGGGAACAGGTCAAGAGAATAGGTGTTAACTTGTCCTTAAATGTTTGAGAGAATTCCCCTGGAAAGCCATCTGGCCCCGGACTCTTGTTTTTTGTCAGATTGCTTATTACTTATTCAGTTTCCTTACTGGTTACGAGTCTGTTCATATTTTCTAATTCTTCCTTTTTCAGTTTTGGTAGTGTATATGTTTCTAGGAATTTGTCCATTTTTCCAGATCGCCCATTTTATTGGCATATAATTGCTCAGAATATTCTCTTATTATTGTTTTTATTTCTGCTGTGTGGGTTGTGATCTCTCCTCTTTCAATCTTGATTTTATTTATTTGGGTTCTTTCCTTTTTCCTTCTGATCAAACTGGCTAGTGGTTTATCAATTTTGTTAATCCTTTCAAAGAACCAGCTTTTACATTCATTGATCTGTTCTGTTTTTTTTTGGTTTCAATAACATTAATTTCTGCTCCAATCTTTAGTATTTCCTGTCTTCTGCTGGTTTTTGGTTTTATTTTCTGTTATTTTTCCCGCTCCTTAAGGTGTAAGGTTAGGTTGTGTATCTGAGATCATTCTTCCTTCTTTAGGAAGGCCTGAGTTGCTATATACTTTCCTCTTATGACCGCCCTTGCTGCTTCCCAGAGGTTTTGGATTGTGGTGCTATCATTTTTATTGACTTCCATATAGTTTTTAATTTCCTCTTTAACTGCTTGGTTAGCCCATTCACTCATTAGTAGGATGTTCTTCAGTCTCCAAGTATTTGTTACCTTTCCAAATGTTTTCTTGTGGTTGATTTCGGGTTTCATAGTGTTGTAGTCTGAAAATATGCATTCTATGATCTCGATCTTTTTATACTTGCTGAGGGCTGATTTGTGTCCCAGTGTGTGGTCTATTCTGGAGAACATTCCATGTGCACTGGAGAAGAATGTATATTCTGCTGCTTTAGGATGAAATGTTCTGAATATATCTGTTAAGTCCATCTGGTCCAGTGTGTCTGTCAAAGCCATTGTTTCCTTGTTGATTTTTTGATTAGATGATCTGTCCATTGCTGTGAGTTGGGTGTTGAAGTCTCCTCTTATTATGGTATTACTATCGATTAGTTTCTTTATGTTTGTGATTAACTGACTTGTATATTTGGGTGTTCCATATTTGGCCCATAAATGTTTACAATTGTTAGGTCTTCTTGGTGGATAGACCCCTTGATCGTGGTATAATGCCCTTCTGTATCACTTTAGACAATCTTTATTGTAAAATCTAGATTGTCTGATACAAGTATGGCTATTCTGGCTTTCTTTTGTTGACCATTAGCATGATAGATAGTCCTCCAACCCTTTACTTTCAATGTAAAGGTGTCTTTAGGTCTAAAGTGGTCTCTTGTAAACATCATATAGATGAATCTTGTTTCCTTATCCATTCTGTTACCCTATGTCTTTTGACTGGGGCATGTAGTCCACTGATATTTGGAGTGAGTACTGAAACATATGAATTTGTTGCCATTATGTTGCTTGTAGAGTTGGAGTTTCTGGTGGTGTTCTCTGGTCCTTTCTAGTCTTTTTTTGCTTTTGTTATTTGTTTGTTTGTTTGTTTGTTTGTTTAATCTCTTCTCCCCTCAGAGAGTTCCCCTTAAAATTTCTTACAGGGCTGGTTTAGTTGTCAAAAACTCCTTTAATTTTTGTTTGTCTGGGAAACATTTTTCTCTCTCCTATTTTGAATGACAGCCTTGATGGATAAAGAATTCTTGGCTGCATATTTTTCTGATTCAGCACATTGAATATATCCTGCCACTCCTTTCTGGCCTGCCAAGTTTCTGTGGCTAGGTCTGCTACAAACCTGATCTATCTTCCCTTGTAGGTTAAAGACTTTTTTTCCCTTGCTGCTTTCATGATTCTTTCTTTGCCTGTGTACTTTGTGAATTTGACTATAATATGACTTGATGGTCGGTTTTTGTTGAATCTAATGGGAGTCCTCTATGCTTCCTGGATTTTGATGTCTGTGTCTTTCCCCAGGTTAGGAAAGTTTTCCGCTACCATTTGCTCCTATAACCCTTCTAGCCTTATTTTTCTCTTTCTCTTCTGGGACCCTTATGATTCTGATGTTGTTCCTTTTCAATGAGTCACTGATTTCTCTAATTCTTCAATCGTGCTTTTTTTCCCCTTAATCTTCCTCTTTTTTCTGCTTTGCTATTCTACATAGGCTTTTCTTCTATATCGCTGATTCCCTGTTCTGCCTCATCCATACCTGCCGCCGCGGCATCCATTCATGATTGCAGCTCAGTTATAGCATTTTTAATTTCATCCTGACCAGTTTTTACTTCTTTTATATCCAAAGAAAGGGATTCTAATGTATTTTCGACTCCAGCTAGTATTCTTACTATTGTGATTCTAAATTCTGGTTCAGACATGTCGTTTGTATCTGTGTTGGTTTAGTCCCTGGCTGTCATTTCTTTCTGCTCATTCTTTTGGGGTAAATTCCTTCATTTTTTCATTTGGAAGGGAGGAAAAGAGTTAAAGATGTAGAAAAATTAAAGTAAAAAAATTTAAATTTAAAAAATATTAAAATTAAAAAAGTAAACATACACACAAAAATCGAATGAATGATGCTAGATCCTTCATATGTTTTGGTCTGGGTGTTGAAAGTAGCTTGTAGCTTGATAGATTAGAGAAAAAGGCGGGGGGGAGGAAATCATTTGAAAATTTGAAAAAATGAATACACTGAAGTAGACTAAAATGAAATGATGGAAGTAAAATAGATGTTGAAAAAATTTACACAAATGCAGAGAATATAGTAGAAAATATAACGAAAAACATTTTAATAAAAATTAAATATAAAAACGAATTTTTCTCTTTATGTATTCCAGAAAAGGAAAGAAATGAAAAGAGATAAAAGAAAAAAAAAGAAATGGTTTGAAAATTTGAAAATGTGAATACACTATAGTAGACCAAAATAAAATAATGGAAGTAAAATAGAATTTGTAAAAAATTTAAACAAAAGTAAAAAAATAGTAAAAAATTAAAGAAAAATATTTTTAATAGAAATTGAAAATAAAAACGATTTTTCTCTTTCTGTATTCAAGAAAAAGAAAATAAACACAAATAAAGAAAAAAGAAAAAGGAAAAAAAGAAAATGGTTTGAAAATTTGCAAAAGTGAATACACTGAATTAGGCTAAAATAAAATGATGAAAGTAAAGTAGAATTTGAAAAAAAATTCATAGAAAAGAAAAATATAGTAAAAAATTAAAGAAAAATATTTTTAATAAAAATTAAAAATAAAATTGAATTTTTTCTCTTTCTGTACTCAAGAAAAAGAAAAGAAATGAAAAAGAGAAAAAAGAAAGGGAAAAATAAAAGAAAGAAAATTGAATAGATGGACCTGCTAACAGACTGAAAAATGACTGAAATTATTTCATTTTCCCCTGGAAGTCAGACTATGAAGTGCTTTATAGTCCATAAACTAAGCAGGTGGTGAGACTTCTATTCCTGAAGAGTGAGGTTGGCCCTGTTGGGCGTGGCTTAGTGTAAGGACTCCTTTCTCAACTAGATGGTGCTGCTAGCCTACTGGGGTGGATTGTTGTGGCGCTTGTAGGTGTGTATGCTCATGGGCAGGAGCAGTAAACATGGGGTCACCCAGCTACCCAGTCTCTAGTATTGGAACTCTGTTCTCCCCATCAGCAATTGTGCACCCGTTGTTTGTCTTCAGCTTTTGTCCATTCCCTGCTTTTTCACTCTCCGTGACCAAGCCCCAGGCAGTATCTCTTCAGTTTTGTCTCAGATGCGGCTGTTTTCCCTGGCCCCTTACTTCTGAGGGACTGAGGCTTTCACCCATTCTGACCCTCTGTGGAGGGTCTCACCGAGCAATGGCTGAATGCTGGCCAATGCAGTAAAGTTTGTGGGACCATGCTGCTTCCAATGCCCAGAGACTGCAGCCAGGTGCCAGCCCACCCTGGAAAAAGTTTGTAGTGTAGTGTAGCAGCAGCGTTTCATGGATTATGGAAAATCATGACACACATCTGGTACCAGGCTTCACCCTTAAAGACCTTCTTCCAGCACCAGCGAATGCAGCTGTTCTCTGTGGTTTGCTGGGAGCAGGTGGCCTCACACTCTCTACTAAATGTCGTTCCAGCAGTGGAACCACTTCTCCCCGTGTGGCCTGAGAACCTCCCAGACCCCACTCTGCTCCTAAGGATTCGCCCTTCCCACCAGAGCACCGCCAGGTATCAAGCTGTGGAGTTGCAGACTTTGTGCTCCCCCTGTTTACAGTCTTAATGGAATTTAAACCCTCTCCTTTTTCCTTTCTCCCTTTTTAGTTTAGTCCCTGTGACTGTTTCCAGTTTTCCACTTTCTCTCCAGCTGCTTTTGGGGAGGGGTGCTTTTCCCATATTCTTCCCCTGCTCCCTGTCCCTTCTCTCTGCATGCAAAAGTGGCTCCCTGCCCTCTGCAGCTTCTCTCTTCCCACGTTGACCTCCCCGTGCTGCATACCTGGTGATTTCTGTGGTTCAGGTTATGCAGATTGTTGTGTTAATCCTCAGATGAGTTTTCTAGGTGTACATGATGGATTAGTGCTGGTCTGGCTGTATTTCATGGATGTGAGACACACAAAAAGCTTCCATGTTGTTCCGCTATCTTGGTTCCCTCCTGGACAAACTAGATTTTAAAACAAAGATTGTAACAAGAGATAAAGAGAGCATTATATCAGAATTAACGGGTCTGTCCACCGAAGAGAGCTAACAATTGTAAATGTTTATGCCCCCAATTGGAACATCCAAATATATAAATCAACTAATCATAAATACAAACAAATGTATACATAATAATACCATAATTGTAGGGGACTTTAAAACTCCACTTAAAGCAATGGACAGATTATCTAGTCAGAAAATGAAGCAATGGCTATGAATGACACATTGGACCAGATGGTCTTAACAGATATTTTCAGAACTTTTCATCCAAAAGCAACAGAATACACATTCTTTTCTAGCGCACATGGAATATTCTCCAAATTAGATCACATACTGGGTCACAAAAACAGCCTTCAACAAGTATAAAACGATAGAGATCTTACCATGCATATTTTCAGATCACAATGCTATGAAACTTGAAATCAACCACAAGAAAAAATTTGGAAAGCCCCAAGTACATGGAGGTTCAAGAACATCCTAGTAAAGAATGAATGGGTCAACCAGGAAATTAAAGAGGGAATTTAAAATATATGGGGCATGCCTGGGTGGTTCAGTTGTTTGGGTGTCTGACTTTGGCTCAGGTCAAGATCTCACGATCCATGCATAAAATCCCCATGTCAGGCTCTGAGCTGTTAGCACAGAAGTCTGCTTCAGATTCTGTGTCTCCCTCTCACTCTGCCCCTCCCCCACTCATACTCTGTCTCTCCCTCTCAAAAATAAGTAAACAAAATTTGAAAAAAAATTAGTAAAAAAAATATTGAAGCAAATGAAAATGAACACACAACAGTCCAAACCCTTTGGGATACAACAAAGGCAGTCCTAACAGGAAAATACTTTGTAATTCATGCCTATTTCTAGAAACAAGAAGGGTCCCAAATACACAACTTAACCTTACACTTAAAGGAGCAGCAAAGAAAGCCCAATAGAAGCAGAAGAAGAGAAATAATAAATATTAGAGCAGAATAAACAATATAGAATAAAAAATTAGAAAATATTAAGGAATATAAGAGCTGTTTTTCTGAAAGAATAATAAAAAAGATATAACCCCCTAATCAGACTTCTCAAAAAAAAAAGAGGACCCAAAGTGTTAAAATCATGACTGAAAGAGAAAAGATCACAAGCAACATCAAAAAAATACAAAAATTATAAGATAATACTATGAAAAATTATATGCCAAAACTGTAAAATCTGGAAGAAATGGACAAATTCCTACACCGTCAATAGCAAAACTCAAACAGGAAGAAGTAGAAATTTTGACCAGATCCATAACCAGTGAATAAATTGAATCAGTTATTAAAAATCTCCCAACAAATAAGAGTCCTGGGCCAAATGACTTCCAGGGGAATTCTACCAGACATTTAAAACAAAGTTAATACCTATTCTTCTCAAAGTGTTCCAAAAAATAGAAACAGAAGGAAAGACCAGATTCATTCTATGAGGACAGCATTAACTTGATTTCAAAATCAGACAAAGACCCTGCTAAAAAAGAACTGCATGCCAATATCCCTGATGAACAACAATGCAAAAATTCTCAACAAGATACTAGCAAATCAAATTCAACTATATTTAAATAATTATTGACCATGAGCAAGTGGTATTCATTCCTAGGCTCCAGGGCTGGTTCAATATTTTCAAATCAGTCAATGTGATACATCACATTAATAGAAGAAAGGATAAGAACCATATGATCCTGTCAATAGATGTAGAAAAAGTATTTGAGAAAATATAGCATCATTTCTTCATAGAAGCCCTCAAAAGAGTCAGGATAGAAGGAATATAACATCACAAAAGCCATATATGTAAAGCCCACTGCTAATATCATACTCAATGGGGAAAATTGGGAACTTTCCACTGAGATTAAAAACATGACGGGGTGTCCATTCTCACCACTGTTGAACATAGTGTTGGAAATGCTAGCCTCAGCAATCAGACAAGAAAATGAAACAAAAGGCATACAAATTGGCAAAGAAGAAGTCAGACTTTCAGTATTCACAGATGACATGATACTCTGTGGAAAACCCAAAAGACCACCAAAAAACTACTAGAGCTGATACATGAAATCAGCGAAATCAGAGGATACAAAATCAATGTACAGAAATTGGTTGCATTTCTATACACCAATAATGAAGCAACAGAAAGAGACATCAAGGAATTGACCCCATTTATAATTGCATCACAAATCATAAAATACCTAGGAATAAAACTAACCAAAGAGGTGAAAGAACTGTACTCTGAAAATTAAAGAAAGCTTATGGAAGAAACTTAAGAAGACACAAGGAAATGAAAAAAAATTCCATGCACACAAATTGGAAGAATAAATATTGTTAAAATGTCAATACTACCCAAAGCAATCTACACTTTCAATTCAATCCCTATCAAAATAGCACCAGAATTCTTCACAGAGGTAGAACAAACAATTCAAAAATTTGTGTGGAACCACAAAAGACCCCAAATATCCAAAGTATTTGAAAACGAAAACCAAAGCTGGAGGCATCACAATCCCAGACTTTAACTGTATTACACAGCTGTAATCATCAAGACAGTATGGTGCTGGCACAAAAACAGACACAAAGATCAATGTAATAGAATAGAGAACCCAGAGATGGACCCACAGATATATGGCAAATGAATCCTCAACTGAGCAGGAAAGACTATCCCAATGGAAGAAACACAGTCTTTTTATCAAATGGTGCTGGGAAAAATGGACAGCGACATGCAGAAGAATGAACCTGGACTACTTTTTTACACCATACACAAAAATAAATCAAAATGGATGAAAGACCTAAATGTGAGATGGAAAACCATCACAATCCTACAGGAGAAAACAGGCAGCAACTTGACCTTGGCCACAGCAACTGCTGGCTTGACATGTCTTCAAAAACAAGAACAATAAAAGCAAAAATGAAGTATTAGGACCTCATCAAGGTAAAAAGCTTCTGCACAGCAAAGGATACAATCAACAAAACTAAAAAACAACTGATGGAATGGGAGAAGATATTTGCAAATGACATATCACATAAAGAGTTAGTACCCCAAATATATAAGAAATTACCAAACTGAACACTTAAAAAAATAATCCAGTGAGGAAATGGGCAGAAGAGATGAATAGACACTTTTCTAAAGAGAACATCCAGATGGCAAACAGACACATAAAATATGTTCAGCATTGCTAATCATCAGGGAAATACAAACCAAAACCACAATGAGATACTACCTCATGCCAGTCAGAGTGGCTAAAATTAACTCAGGAAGCAACAGGTTCTAGTGTGGATATGGAGAAAGGGGAACCCTCTTGCACTGTTGGTGGGAAGGCAAACTTGTGCAGCAACTCTGGAAAACAGTGTCAAGATTCCTCAAAAAAATTAAAAATAGAATTACCCTACACCCCAGCAATTGCACTACTAGGAATTTATCCAAAGGATACAGGAGTGCTGATTCAAAGGGGCACATGCACCCCAATGTTTATAGCCGCACTACCAATAGTAGCCAAATTATGGAAAGGGCTCAAATGTCCATCAACTGATCAATGGATTAAGAAGATGTGGTATGAGAATAGGGGAGGAAGATGGCAGCGTAGGAGGATGCTGGGCTCACCACGTCTTGCTGATCACTTACATTCCACCCACACCTGCCTAAATAACCCAGAAAACCGCCAGAAGACTAGTAGAATGGATTCTCCAGAGCCAAGTGTAGATGGGAGGCCCACAGAAGAGGGTAGGAAGGGCGGAGAGGCAGTGCGTGCTACATGGACTGGTGGGAGGGAGATGGGGCAGAGGGGCGGCTCGCCGGCAAAGCAGAGTCCCCGAGTCTGGCATGCAAAAGTGGAGGGGCCGGATGGAGTGTGTTCTGACAGCAAGCAGGACTTAACATCTAGAAGGTTATAAGTTAACAGCTCTGCTTGGAGAGCGGGAGGGCTGCAGGACAATGGGAGGGAGAGTTGTTGAGCCCCGGAAGACAGAGCTCAGCTTGGCGGGGAACAAAGGTGCTCACCAGCATCATCTCCCTCACCTATCCACAAGCCAAAATCCCAAAGGGAACCAGTTCCTGTCAGGGAACTTTCTTAAACCTTGCAAACACACAACGCTGTGCTTCTGTGGATCCATCCCTCTGGTGGCAGGTCTGACACCCTCCCAGTGCTGCAGGGCCCCTTCTGAAGTGGATCACTGAAGGAAAAGCAAGCTGAGCCTACCCCTCCCACCCCCGTGCACCTTGCTGATCCATCCCAGCTAATAAGCCAGATCCCCAGTACCACAAGACTGGCAGTGTGCAAGTAGCCCAGATGGGTCACACCACCCCAGTGAATCCCACCCCTAGGAGAGGGGAAGGGAAGGTACACACAAGTCTGACTGTGGTCCCAGCAGTGGGCTGGGGGAAGACATCAGTTCTGACTGTGGCCTGCCCACGAAAGCAAGTTATTCAAAACAGCACAGGGGAAGTGCCCTGCAGTTCCACACCACTCCAGGGACTATCCAAAAACATGAAATGGAAGAATTCCCCTCAAAAGAAACTCCAGGAAATAGCCACAGCTAATGAACTGATCAAAAAGGATTTAAACAATATTACAGAAAGTGAATTTAGAATAATAGTCATAAAATTAATTGCTGGGCTTAAAAACAGTATAGAGGACAGCTGAGAATCTATTGCTACAGAGATCAAGGGAGTAAGGAACAACCAGGAGGAACTAAAAAATGCTATTAATGAGATGCAAAGTACAATGGAGGCTACTACAGCTTGGATTGAAGAGGCAGAGGAGAGAATAGGTGAACTAGAAGATAAAATTATGGAAAAAGAAGAAGTTGAGAAAAAGAGAGATAATAAAAATCTAGGAGTGTGAGGGCAAAATTAGAGAACTAAGTGATGCACTAAGGAGAAATAATCTATGCATAATTGGTATTCCAGAGGAGGAAGAGAGAGGGAAAGGTGCTGAAGGTTACATGAACAAATAATAGCTGAGAACTACCCTGATCTGGGGAAGGAAAAAGGCATTGAAATCCAAGAGGCACAGAGAACTCCCTTCAGACATAACTTGAATCGATCTTGTGCACGACATATCATAGTAAAACTGGCAAAATACAAGGATAAAGAGAAAATTCTGAAAGCAGCTAGGGATAAATGTGCTCTAACAAATAAAGGGAGACCAATAAGACTAGTGACAGATTTCTCTACTGAAACTTGGCAGGCCAGAAAGAAATGGCAGGATATCTTCAATGTGATGAACAGAAAAAATATACAGCCTAGAATCCTTTATCCAGCAAATCTGTCATTTAGAATAGAAGGAGAGATAAAGGTCTTCCCAAACAAACAAAAACTGAAGGAATTCGTCACCACTAAACCAGCCCTACAAGAGATCCTAAGGGGGATTCTGTGAGACAAAATACCAGAGACATAGCTACAAGCATGAAACCTACAGACATCACAATGACTCTAAACACATATCTTTCTATAATAACACTGAATGTAAATGGACTAAATGCACCTACCAAAAGACATACGGCATCAGAATGGATAAAAAAAAAAACAAGATCCATCTATTTGCTGTCTACAAGAGACTCATTTTAGACCTGAGGACACCTTCAGATTGAAAGTGAGGGGTTGGAGAACTATTTATCATGCTACTGGAAGTCAAAAGAAAGCTGGAGTAGCCATACTTATGTCAGACAAACTAGACGTTAAGTTAAAGGCTGTAACAAGAGATGAAGAATGGCATTATATAATAATTACAGGGTCTATCCATCAGGAGGAGCTAACAATTACAAATGTCTATGTGCCGAATACGGGAGCCCCCAGATATATAAAACAATTACTCACAAAAATAAGCAACCTTATTGATAAGAATGTGGTAATTGCAGGGGACTTTCATACCCCACATACAACAATGGATAGATCATCTAGACACATGGTCAATAAAGAAACAAAGGCTCTGAATGATACATTGGATCAGATGGACTTGAGAGATATATTAGAACTCTGCATCTCAAAGCAACAGAATATACTTTCTTCTCGAGTGCACATGGAACCTTCTCCAAGATAGATCATATACTGGGTCACAAAACAGCCCTTCATAAGTATACAAGAATTGAAATTATACCATGCATACTTTCAGACCACAATGCTATGAAGCTTGAAATCAACCACAGGAAAAAGTCTGGAAATCCTCCAAAAGCATGGAGGTTAAAGAACACCCTATTAAAGAATGAGTGGGTCAACCAGGCAATTAGAGAAGAAATTAAAAAATATATGGAAACAAATGAAAATACAACAATCCAGACGCTTTGGGATGCAGCGAAGGCAGTCCTGAGAGGAAAATACATTGCAATCCAGGCCTATCTCAAGAAACAAGAAAAATCCCAAATACAAAATCTAACAGCACACCTAAAGGAAATAGAAGCAGAATAGCAAAGGCAGCCTAAACCCAGCAGAAGAAGAGAAATAATAAAGATCAGAGCAGAAATAAACAATATAGAGTCTAAAAAAACTGTAGAGCAGATCAATAAAACCAAGAGTTGGTTTCTTGAAAAAAATAAACAAAATTGACAAACCTCTAGCCAGGCTTCTCAAAAAGAAAAGGGAGATGACCCAAATAGATAAAATCATGAATGAAAATGGAATTATTACAACCAATCCCTCAGAGATACAAGCAATTATCAGGGAATACTATGAAAAATTATATGCCAACAAACTGGACAACCTGGAAGAAATGGACAATTTCCTAAACACCCACACTCTTCCAAAACTCAATCAGGAGGAAATAGAAGCTTGAACAGACCCATAACCAGCGAAGAAATTGAATCGGTTATCAAAAATCTCCCAACAAATAAGAGTCCAGGACCAGATGGCTTCCCAGGGGAGTTCTACCAGACGTTTAAAGCAGAGATAATACCTATCCTTCTCAAGCTATTCCAAAAAATAGAAAGGGAAGAAAAACTTCCAGACTCATTCTATGAAGCCAGTATTACCTTGTTTCCTAAACCAGACAGAGACCCAGTAAAAAAGGAGAACTACAGGCCAATATCCCTGATGAATATGGATGCAAAAATTCTCAATAAGATACTAGCAAATCGAATTCAACAGCATATAAAAAGAATTCTTCACCATGATCAAGTGGGATTCATTCCTGGGCTTCAGGACTGGTTCAACATTCACAAATCAATCAATGTGATACATCACATTAATAAAAGAAAAGAAAAGAAAAGAACCATATGATCCTGTCAATCGATGCAGAAAAAGCATTTGACAAAATTAAGCATCCTTTCTTAATAAAATCCTCGAGAAAGTCAGGATAGAAGGAACATACTTAAACATCATAAAAGCCATTTATGAAAAGTCCACAGTTAACATCGTTCTCAATGGGGAGAAACTGAGAGCTTTTTCCCTGAGATCAGGAGCACAACAGGGATGCCCACTCTCACCGCTGTTGCTTAATATAGTATTGGAAGTTCTAGCATCAGCAATCAGACAACAAAAGGAAATCAAAGGCATCAAAATTGGCAAAGATGAATTCAAGCTTTAGCGTTTTGCAGATGACATGATACTATACATGGAAAATATGATAGACTCCACCAAAAGTCTGCTAGAACTGATACATGAATTCAGCAAAGTTGCAGGATACAAAATCAATGTACAGACATCAGTTGCATTATTATACACTAATAATGAAGCAACAGAAAGACAAATCAAGAAACTGATCCCATCCACAATTGCACCAAGAAGCATAAAATACCTAGGAATAAATCTAACCAAAGATGTAAAAGATCTGTATGCTGAAAACTATAGAAAGCTTATGAAGCAAATTGAAGAAGATATAAAAAATGGAAAAACATTCCATGCTCATGGGTTGGAAGAATAAATATTGTCAAAATGTCAATACTACCCAAAGCTATCTACACATTCAATGCAATCCCAATCAAAATTGCACCAGCATTCTTCTTGAGGCTAGAACAAGCTATCCTAAAATTTGTATGGAACCACAAAAGGCCCCGAATAGCCAAAGTAATTTTGAAGAAGAAGACCAAAGCAGGAGGCATCCCAATCCCAGACTTTAGCCTCCACTACAAAGCTGTAATCATCAAGACAGCATGGTATTGGCACAAAAACAGACACATAGACCAATGGAATAGAATAGAAACCCCAGAACTAGACCCACAAAAGTACGGCCAACTAATCTTTGACTAGGAGGAAAGAATATCCAATGGAAAAAAGGCAGTCTCTTTAACAAATGGTGCTGGGAGAACTGGACAGCCACATGCAGAAGGTTGAAACTAGACCACTTTCTTACACCATTCACAAAAATAACCTCAAAATGGATAAAGGACCTGAATGTGAGACAGGAAACCATCAAAACCCTAGAGGAGAAAGCAGGAAAACACCTCTCTGACCTCATCCGTAGCAATTTCTTACTTGACACATCCCCAAAGGTAAGGGAATTAAAAGCAAAAATGTACTATTGGGACTTCATCAAGATAAAAAGCTTCTGCACAGCAAAGGAAACAATTAACAAAACTAAAAGGCAACCAATGGAATGAGAAGCGATATTTGCAAATGACATATCGGACAAAGGGCTAGTATCCAAAATCTATAAAGTGCTCGCCAAACTCCACACCTGAAAAACAAATAATCCAGTGAAGAAATGGGCAGTAAAAATGAATAGGCACTTCTCTAAAGAAGACATCCAGATGGCCAAGACGGACATGAAAATATGCTCAACGTCACTCCTCATCAGGGAAATGCAAATCAAAACCACACTCAGATATCACCTCACGCCAGTCAGAGTGGCTAAAATGAAAAACATCAGGAGACTATAGATGCTGGAGAGGATGTGGAGAAATGGGAACCTTCTTGCACTGTTGTTGAGAATGCAAACTGGTGCAGTCGCTCTGGAAAACTGTGGAGGTTCCTCAAAATATTAAAAATAGACCTACCCTATGACCCAGCAGAACTGCTAGGAATTTATCCAAGGGATAGAGGGGTACTGATGTATAGGGGCACTTGTACCCCAATGTTTATGGCAGCACTCTCAACAATAGCCAAATTATGGAAAGAGCCTAAATGTCCATCAACTGATGAATGGATAAAGAAATTGTGGTTTATATACACAATGGAATACTTCGTGGCAATGAGAAAGAATGACATATGGCCCTTTGTAGCAACGTGGATGGAACTGGAGAGTGTTATGCTAGGTGAAATAAACCATCCAGAGAAAGACAGATACCATATGTTTTCATTCATATGTGGATCCTGAGAAACTTAACAGAAGTCCATGGGGGAGGGGAAGGACCAAAAAAATGAAGTTAGTGTGGGAGAGAGCCAATGTATAAGAGACTCTTAAACACTGAGAACAAACTGAGGGTTGATGGGGGGTGGGAGGGAGGGGAGGGTGGGTATGGGTATTGAGGAGGGCACCTTTTGGGATGAGCACTGGGTGTTGTATGGAAACCTATTTGACAATAAATTTCATATATTAAAAATAAATGATCTGAGAATAAATTGAGGGTTGATGGGGTGTGGGAGGATGAGGAGAGTGGGTGATGTGTATGGAGGAGGGCACCTGTCGGGATGAGCACTGGGTATTGTATGGAAACCAATTTGAAAATAAATTTCATATTAAAAAAATTTAAAAAAGAAGTGGTATTTATATATCTATATATATACATAGATAGATAGATAGATAGATAGATATACACTCACACAATGGAATAGTACTCAGCGATGAAAAAGAATGAAATCTTGCCATTTGCAATAATGTGGATGAAACTGGAGGGTATTATTCTAAACAAAATAAGTCAGTGAGAGAAAGACAGATATCACTCATATGTGGAATTTAAGAAACTTAAGAGATGACCACAGGGGAATGGAAGGAAAAAAAAAGATAAAAACAAAGAGTGAGGCTAACCATAAGACACTCACTCTTACATACAGAGACGAAACTGAGGGTTGATCAGGGTAGGGGTTAGGAGGTGAAGAAAATGGGTGATGGGCATTAGGGAGGGCACATGTTGGGATGAGCACTGGGTGTTATATGTAAGTTATGAGTTCTTGGATTCAAAAATGTCCCCTTTTGTCTGCATCCTGGCCAATATCAGTTGTTTTCTGAGTTGCTAATTTTAGCCATTCTATCAGGTGTGTGAGGTAGTATCTCATTGTGCTTTACTGATGATGAGTGATGTTGAGCATCTTTTCATGTGTCTCTTAGCCATCTGGATGTCTTCTTTGGAGAGGTATCTGATGAGGTCTTTTTACCATTTATTCACTGGATTATTTGTTTTTTAGGTGTTGAGTTTGATAAGATCTTTATGGATTTTGGATACTAACCCTTCATCTGATATGTGATTTGTAAATATCTTCTCCCATTCCGTCTGTTGCCATTCACTTTTGTTGATTGTTTCCTTCACTGTGCAGAAGCCTTTATCTTGATGAGATCCCAACAGGTCATTTCTGCTTTTGTTTCCCTTCCCTCTGGAAACATGTCAAGTAAGAAGTTGTTGTGGCCGAAGTCAAAGAAGTTGTTGCCTGTTTTCTCCTTAGGAATATGATGGTTTCCTGCCTCACATTCAGGTCTTTCCTCTAGTTTGAGTTTACTTTTGGATGGTGTAAGAAAGTGTTCCAGTGGTTCATTCTTCTGCATATCGCTGTCCAGTTTGCCCAACAGTATTTGCTGAAGGCAATAATTTTTCCATTGGTTATGCTTTCCTGCTTTGTCAAAGATCAGTTGGCCATATATTTGTGAGTCTATTTCTGGGTTTTTCTTTTTTGTTCCGTTGGACTATGTATCTGTTTTTGTGCCAGTACCATGCTGTCTTGATGATTACAGCTTTGTAGTATAGCTTAAAGTCTGGAATTGTGATGCCTCCAGATTTGGTTTTCTTTTTCACCATTACTTTAGCTATTTGGTGTCTTTGCTGGTTCTATACACATTTTAGAATTGTTTGTTCTTGCTGCATGAAGAATGTTGGTGTTATTTTGATAGGGATTACATTGAATGCGTAGATTGCTTTGAATAGTATAGACATTTTGACAATATTGTTCTTCAAATCCATGAACATATAATGTTTGTCCATTTGTTGGTTTCTTCTTCAACTTCTTTCATAAGCTTTCTATAGTTTTCAGCATACAGTTCTTTTACCTCTTTGGTTGTGTATATTCCTAGTTATTTTATGGTTTCTGGTGCAATTGTAAATGGGATTGATTCCTTGATTTCTCTTTCTGTTGCTTCATTATTTGTGTAGAGAAATGCAACCAATTTCTATATGTTGATTGTATATCCAGCAGTTTTTTGTGGAGTCTTTTGGGTTATCCATGTAGAATATTATATCATCTGCAAAGATTGAAAGCTTGCCTTCGTCCTTGACAATTTAGATGCCTTTTATTTTTGTTGTTGTTGTTGTTGTCTAATTTCTGAGGCTTTGTTGAACAACAGTGTTGAGAGTGGACATCCCTGTCATGTTCCTGACCTGAGGGGGAAAGTTCTCAGTTTTTCCCTTTTGGGAATGATATTAACTGGGCCTCTCATATGTGGCCTTGATGATCTCGAAGTATGTTCTTTGTATCCATACTTTCTTGAGGGTGTTTTTTTTATCAAGAAACAATGCTGTATTTTGTCACATGCTTTTCTTGCATCTATTGAGAGGATTGCATGATTCATATCCTTTCTTTTATTCATGTGGTGTATCAAGTTGATTGATTTGCTAATATTAAACCAGACTTGGAGCCCAGGAATAAATTCCACCTGATCATGGTGAGTAATTCTTTTAATGTACTGTTGAATTTGACTTGCTAGTATCTTACTGAGAGTTTTTTGCATCCATGTTCATCAGGAATATTGATTTTTAACTCTCCATTTTAGTCGGGTCTTTGATTTTGGAATCGAGGTAATGCTGGCTTCACAGAATGAGTTTGGAAGCTTTCCATTTCCATTTCTTTTCTTTTTTTTTTGGTAACACTTTGAGAAGAATAGGTATTAACTCTTCTTTAAATGTCTGTAGAATTCCTCTGGGAAGACATCTGGCCCAGGACTCTTGTTTGTTGGGAGAGTTTTGGTAACTGATTTGTTTCTTTGCTGGTTATGGGCCTGTTCAAATTTTCTAATGCTTCCTGTTTGAGTTTTGGTAGTGTGTGAGTTTCTAGGAATTTGTCCATTTCTCCAATTGCACAGTTTGGGGATATACAAATTTTCATAATATTCTCTTATAATTTGTATTTCTGTGATGTTGATTATGATGTCTCCTATTTTGTTTGTGATTTTATCTATTAGGGTCCTTTCTCTTTTCTTTTTTATAAGTCTGATTAGGGGTTTATCACTTTTGTTTATTCTTTCTAAGGACCAGCTCTTTGTTTTATTGATCTTTTCTACTGTTTATTTTTCTATATGTCTTATTTCTGTTCAAATCTTTATTATTTCTCTTTTCCTGTTGGCTTTGGGCTTTGTTTGATGCTCCTTTTCTCGTCCTTTTCTCAGCTATAATTTGTTCAAATAAACGTTCTGCCCCCCTTTCCCATTCTTTTTCTTCTGGGATCCCTATGATACAGATATTGTTTCATTTCATGGAATCACTTAATTCTCTAAATCTCTTGTTGTCATCTAAAATTTTCCTTTGCCTCTTTTTTTCAGCTTTATTATATTCCATAATTTTATCTTCTATATCACCTATTCTCTCCTCTGCTTCTTCAATCCTCTTTGTCACTGTATTTATTTTGTTTTACATCTCAGCTATATTATTTTTTTCTTTAATCCTGACTAGTTCTTTGTTCTTTTTCTCTGCAGCAGGGGTTTCTTCAGTGTATTCTATGCTTTTTTTCAAGCCCAACTAGTAGTCTTATGACTGTTGTTCTAAATTCTTGTTCAGAAATATTGTTTGTATTTGCTTTGAACAAGCTATGGCTGGCTATGATTTCTTCTTGACCTTTATTTTGTGGAGAATTCCTTAGTTTTGTCATTTTGGTTAAGTTTTTGTCTGTTGTGTGTTTTAAATGCTTGTTATATTTCCTGCATCTGAGAGTACTGCTATATTAAAAAGAGATCTTACAATGTCCAGGGCCTGGCACTTCAGGAATTGTTTCTGGTTTATTCTGCATGCACTCTGCTGTTGCATTTTGGCAGCTCTTTCCCAATGGTCAGTCCTCTGCAGAGCAACTCCTTGCTTGAAGTAGTGGAGTGTTTGGATCTTTAACTAGATGTGCTTTGATTTGTTTGGTGAAGTAAGCCTGGAAAAAAGGTGGGGGAGCTTAATCCCAAAAAAAGAGAGGAAAGGAAAGGGAACAAAAGAAAACCAAACAGATAATCCAAAATCTATAAGGTTGATTCCACAGAAAAATAAAGGAAAAGAAAGAAAAAAATAAGAGAAGGAAAAAAGAAGGAAAAAGAATAAAAAGCCTGATCCAAAAAAGAGTAAAGGAAATGAAAACAAAAGAAAACAAAACTAAACAAAACTAAAATCAGGAACCTATTAATCTGATTCTGAAAAGAAGAAGAAGAAGGAGGAGGAGGAGGAGGAGGAGAAGAAGAAAAAGAAGAAGAAAAGAAGAAAGGAACAAAGGAAAAAAGAAGTGTAAGTGTCGTTTTGATTCACTGAAATTTCAGTGCACTTGGTGCATGGGCGGTGCTGGCTGTGCTGTCTTCTGGAGAAGATGTCTGCTGCTTTGGCTCAGAGTCAATCTTAAAGAACCTGGCACTGTGTATATCTACTCCCCTCCACACATGTGCTCCCCTCCTCTGGAGTAGAGCCTCTCTATGCTGTGTGAAGTCTTGTGTCCCTGAGAAACAGTCCTACACTTGCAGAGTGCATGGAATCTATGGTGTAGCACCACTAAAAACAGCCAAGGTTATATTCCCTCTGGGAGTGCTTCTGTCTCCTGCCAATAAAGACCTTTGGCTGGCAGGGTCTTTTGTCCTTGGTAGACAATAATCCCTCCTCCAAAGTACTCCACGAGAAGGAATGTTCCCTCCCAGTGCATCCCAGAGATCCCTACGCCACACTACGCGCTCTGGAGCCAGCTTCCTCATCCCCAGGAAACCATGCCACAGCTCCGCTCTGGGGAAAGTCAGGTACTTCCCAAATCTGAGTTTGAACTCCAAACACTGCTTGGGAAAAGAAAGCTGGGACACTTAGGACTTCCTGCTCCCCAGTCTGTGGTCCAGAGAGGTTTTTCTCTTACATGAACTGAATGCAAAACCTCTCAGACTCTCGTTTTTCTTTCCCTTTTGTCTCTCCACAGAAAATTTTCCCTCCCTTCCGTGGCACCCCCTTTTTTCTCTGCCTCAGTTCACTTCCATGCACCTTGAACATTCCAAGCTCTCTCCTTCCAACGGTGGAGATCCTTCTGCCACTCTGCAGATCAATTACCTGGATGTTCCTAGTGATCTGACCTCAATACAGCTGTGTTTGAGGGTGAGGAAAACCCAGCATCCCCCTACATCTCTGTCATCTTAACCCTTCCCCCAGCACCAGCTTTCTTGTACCATTAGAAAAAATGAGTGAATTTGTATTTCCTATACATTGGGGCAAAACTATTGTTTTGTAACTATTGAGAATTAAAGTGCTACACTTCTGATAAAAAATTTCAATATATTAGAGGATAGATTCACTTTAATATTTTCATAATAAGTGATAAACATACTAAAAAGAAATTTCTCTTTTGAGCAGCTTTTCCAAATACCCTTTAAATATGAGATAATGTTCTTACAAAAGCTACAGTGCAAAATGTGACTTTCTCTTATGTGCAGAATGGTACCAAGGAGTAGCACTAGGGAAAAAATGAAAAATTAGAATTTCTAATAGAAATATAGTTTTTAACAAGTAACATTGAATTTCCAATCCTACTAACATTTACATATTAGAACAATATACATTAAATATTTTTAAAGAATATAAAGATAGACATTTTCTTAATTGACATAGATAAAAATTTCAAAGAATTTAAAAAAAAAGATTTCAAGGAATGTATTTTTGGCATATTCTATAAAAATAAATACTAATAAATCCAAATGTTTTTATTTCACACAAATATTTTTATCATCCACATACTTCATTTTTTCAAACATTGTAATTGTATAGTGTACACACAATGTTATGTATTAATGAGCCTTATTTGCTATATTGTTGATGGATTTGAAGAGGTTAAACTTATAATATATAGTTACTCTAGAAGCATACATTATTCTACAGCAGAGGGAAAATCCTTAAAAGGATAACACTTCCAGTTTGTTCAATCTCTTGCCATTCTTTTGTAGAAGATATAATAGAATTATTTTGCCTTTGAATGTCATGTTTGGCACTATGCAAAGAGTGACTCATTATTTCAAGTGAGGAAAGAAGTAGTGTTTCCACAAGAAAAATAGCATAGGTATATCTACAATTATTACTCTTGAAAGAAATTAAAGAGATTGCATTTTTACATCCAAAGATAGTTTAAGCTGCATAACAGTGTGTGCCAAATAAATCAAGTTATAAGCACCCTATGCAAACGTTTTCTTCATGAGAAAGAAATGAAGCCACTATACACAGACCACTCATCCACCACCTCAGCTCAAGAGAAAGCCAAAACTTAATTTAATATCATGGAAAAATGAAGTCTCTAGAATTTAGATAAATCTAAATTAATCTAATATTCACATTAATCTGTTAAGTAGTCTTTGTGACTAATTGATATAACCAAACAACTCACACCAATTTTATTTTAATGTTTAAAGTGATACTCACATGTAAAATACCACTTGGAATGTATGGTATAAATAAATTCTCAATTTTCCATAGGCAGCATAATGATTGAGAAGGTTTGTATAATTGTTATTATAACAGTTAATATTAGGACTAGTTTTCTATTAAAGCATTGCTCTAAGATACATCTAAATGTAAGAAATAAGTAGTTTCATGATTGCTTTAAATATTTGATTGAAATTCCATAATAGTTTATTATGAAAATCCATAATAGTTTATTAATAAGAAGAACAGGGCATTTCAAAACCACCTTTAATCTTTTGAGGTTGACGTAGTGTGCAGTAATTATGCTCTCTAAAAGAAAAAATAAAACAAAACAAAAACAAGACTCCTCCTGGAGACCACTGGCCAGACATAGAACACTGAACTAGGGAGATCATTGTCTGAGATGGTACACTTCTTTTAACAATATATACTCAATTAATAAGAATTTAAAAATTAGAAAGGCCTTTGACTATGCAAACATTTAGGTATGCTCCTTCAGCTTCTTACATATAATAGGTAGACAATAGAGTTTTCTACACAATAATCATCTATAAGAAGAAGAATTTCAGATCTTTTTTTCAAAATTTATTTATTTATTTTGAGAGAGACAGAGGATGAATCCTAAACACAAGCCCAATGTGCGGCTTGATCTCACAAATCGTGAGATCACGACCTGAGCTAAAATCAAAAGTCAGACACTCAACTAACTGAGCCACTGAGGTGCCCCAAGAATCTGAGATATTTAGCAAAGTCTTCACTTGCTGAATTCTCTAATAGTGAAGCAATTTTCTATGTCAAAATAGCATAAAGTTTCCTTCAACCATTTCAAGTGTAGTAGCCTTCCCCTCCACCCCGCCTCCTCCCAGGTAGTGGCTGACTTACTGCAGCAGCCGTTATGGAATTCATGTTTTCAATATATAATAATAAAGACATTTGTGGGGAATTTATAAAATACAGTCAGATCCATTATTATGTTTCTGTTCCAAAACAAGAATCTACTTTAGGCATTAATTTCCTCTTACCCTGTATGTGAGTTAAACATTACACTGCTGAAATCTGTTTTTTTTTTTTCCATTAACCTTCTTGTCTTCAGGGTGATAGAATTTATACCTCTCTGCTACTGATCTTCATACTTCTCAAGTAATTAGAGAGAACCAATTTTTGAAATCCCTTATGTGCCAATGTTCTTCAATAAAGGAAAATTTGACTAATGTTGTATCTGAATTAATGCAACAAAGGTGTTCCCAGCACTAGTGAAATTATTCCAAGTGTCATGAGTGTTGACTGCCATTGCTGAAAGTGTTGTCATACTATCAGTACCTGGCCTCAATTGCCTAAATGGGAAAATGAAAAGACTATATAGCATGGAAGGAGCATTGCATAAGGGAAGGGAATAATATAGCTTTTAAAACTGAAAGCCACTTTCTTTTTTCTCCTCTTACTCTTATAGTCCCTCAAAAGAACAATGGTTCTGATGCATTTACGATCATGACATAGTTCAAAAAGATGTCTCTTCTGATGTTTTACATAGATACCTAATGAAATGGATATCTATATCTGGAACCTGGGTAGATAATGAATACAGAATGTAAATGTTTCCTGTGTAGACATCTGGAACTTATTTTACTGTAAATAAATACCACACATTTATCTTTCTTTGGCTGGTTCTCTTCCCTGGGAGATGTTATAGAAATGAATGAAATCTCAGAATGTTTTCTAGACTTATTAAATATTAAATATAAAAGATATTCAATAATCATTCAGGGATTTTTGAGAAAAAACGCCAGTATTTTTGACTATGCCAGCTTTTCATCCATACTATTCTTCACTGGTCTGCCTGGCTCTGCTACTCTTTATTACTTAGATATATTCCTGCTGTATGCATTTAACCTGTTTTTATTGTGTCTTTTTGCAAGTGTTTCTGCTCTAATAGCTATTAATTGATCTAACATGTGATCTTACTAATAATGCATTCTTTAATATTCTTAAATTCAGTATTGAAAATTAATTCAACTTGCAAAATTTAAATAATTTTCCTTCCTGCTGCTCCTTCTTATATTGTCTTAATCTCTTTTCTCTACTGCAGAGAATATACAGGGAATAATGATGTCTACTCTTATATTTATTTTTAGATTCAATTTTTAAAGTTTCCCTTAAAATTAACTATCGTAGATGTAATTGCAGTGAATTTGAAGGTTAAAATTACAGTTTCACGTATTTACCATGGGAATATATTTTTATTCTGATCACTCTTAACCTTTGCTATGGATCCTTCTAAAAAATAATACCAGAACTGAGCATTTTTTTCATATATATTTCTCTTCATACACATTGAAAAGGCAGTATGTGGTAAGTTCTTTGATATGTTTTCTGGGTTTCATGGTGGTTGGGTTGTCTAATTACTAGAGCATATTTTCATGGTATGTGAAAGTGAGCAAGCAAGAAAATTATGTTAGTTCCCATTCAATTCACTAATATATACTTTCCCTGTCATGTAAGTTCCAGATTCCTTTAAAACATAGTTTCAGGTAGTATAAGGGACAAAAAGTAAGGGATATGAGTAGTATAAGGGACAAAAAGTAAGGTATATGAGACAAAAAGTAAGGAATATGGTAGGCAAAAGTAATGTCTACCAACCTGTAATAGACTGAAGGAAGAAATCACAAATTATCAGCAAGAAGCAGTTGGAACTAGGCTTGAGGTAAACAAACATACAAACAACATATCAGCCATGATAAAGAGTGTAAATTTGAACAGATGTCACTTCTAGAGCAGCAGCAGGCAGTTTAAACAAAATTGGCTTTGGATGAAATCCAAGGGAGAGGAAGAAAATATGAAGCCTGTGGAAGCACGGTATCCAGCAACTCTTCTCTAGTAATCATACCTCAGCTGGGTGAAAAGAAACAAACACCTGTTGCTTTAAAAAAATCAACAAAACTCAGGATGATCAAATGAACTAAAAGTGTGGGGTTTTTTGAAAGACACAAGATCCAATAGAGTCTATATTCAATAGTCTATATAAATAGAAAGAGGTAGGTGAGATGCTCATTTATCAATCTCCATATATCATGACATTGATTAATGTGTTATTGTGTCATTAGACAATATTGTGAGGAGGTCCCATAAATATGTATGTATCTCAGAAATAAACCTAGGAATTTAGATTAGTTTGATAACCATTTAATGTGGTTTTGTCCAGCCCAGTTATGTATTTGGAAGCAACTCTAAAAAAACCTAATTGTGTACATATATATTAGCACTAACCATAGTTGTAAATCACAATATAAATTACAGTTTCAAAAGATTACTTTTCAAGCCTCATCTTTTTGCACTCTTCCCTCCAATGTATGGAAGTCCCCTAAACATACTATATTCTTTCATATCGAGGTTTCCTGTTTTAAGCTGAATTGCCCATTTATGGCTAATTTTTCTAACCTGTGACATATGTATAATGTGCCTAACATATTGAGTTTTATAAGGATTAACTGTAATAACATAAGTTTAAACAGTAAACTATAAAATGCTGTAGAAATGGTTGTAAGTAGTTTTCTAAATGTAAACATGAGAAACATGAAAACTTCAAGTACCTAGTATGTGTCTGTGAGCAAGATAATAAGTACTTACTTTTTCTTTCTGAGCAATTGCAATGTGCCAGAGACTTTGCTAAGTTCTTTGCATACATCATCTCATTTAATTTTTACAACACCTCAGTGAAGTAGCTACTATCACTATCTCATTTTACAAATGAGAAAAATGGGGACTCAGGATGGTTAAGTAACTTTTTCAAAGACAAGTAGCTAGAGTAGGACAAATAGTTAAATATGTCTGAATCTAAAATCCATTCTACCCTCCTTTGCCTCTAAGTGAATGGGTGATACCAAGATATAAGGTACTGTCCCTGTATCTCAGATATTTCCAACTGTGTTAAGGAAATTATAGATAACCATAGCTGAAATTATTTACCTTTTCACTTGTGTGATATATAAAAATAAGAAGTTATTTAATTTTCTGTTTTCTTGTAAAATTTTTTGTGACTTTTAAATCTCCCTACTCTTTATGTTTGGAGTATCTAAAACAGTTGTTCTTTCTTAAGTAGGGATGCATATCACTATTGTTTGGGTTACATTTTAAAAACACACATATTTGGAAATTACCACCAAAAATTCTGATTTATTATTCTTGATTAAGAACCATTGTCCTATAAGAAATCAATGTAAGATACACTAAACTAAATAAGTTAAAAAAGCAGAGATGGTAAAGTGGTTTTAACTGATTCCTGACAGTAAAATAACAACCAAACAAATAAGATAAATATGATCCGTGACTGAAGAATCCGAATTTTAGGCTTCTTGAGCAAAAGTATATGATTGCTTTTTTTTATTTGGAAAAAGAAAAGCATACAAGAATAAGATAAGTTCATGGAAATGGAGAAGAGAGAGATAGTTGAGCTAGAAGTGAATGAAAGATAGAAATACAGAAGGTCTCTGCGTAATACAAGAGGCACTGTGCTTACAGGCTAAAAATAAAGAGAGTGAAAGGCTAAAGAAATGGGCATACCATTGTGCTGAGAGTAAGGTTTGGGAGGAAATTTAAATTGTGGAGCAAAAGGAAATACAATTGGAGTAATTCAAAGACAAGTACAGTGATCAAAAGTAATGATAAAGGTGAGATTGGATGCTATCAACTTATTATGGTACTACTCCTCAGAGATTTCTTTCAATTTTCAATTATTCAGGTATAACAGTGAATATGGCAGATGGTTCAATTAATCAAGGGCTGAAAATTTTGAAGGACAAATGCAAAAGTGGGACAAGTGGCCAAGATAATTAAGGATGATAGGAAGAAAATGAAATGGTGAGTCATGGTGGAACACTGGCTAGAAAATGAAATAAATTCTTTAGGGGCTAACAAAGTGGGAGAAAATGAAGTCCCAGGGACGGACATATTAAATGAGGTCATGGAATGTATACAGTAAGGAGGAGGGAGAGATAATAGGAATTAAAACAAGTCATTAGAAAGTAGGTTATTCAAATCCAGTATTTCAGGAATGAAACAGTTATGAGTGATGGCAAGATTTATGATGTGGGAATGGGTGGCTGAAGTGTCATGAAAAAAATGGTATTTATTGCACATATAAATATTCACCAAGAATGGTGGCATTAGGGTACAGAAGAAACCATGTGATCGTGGTATCTCCCCTGCCAGGTAAATAGGAGGAGGGCACCTGTTGGGATGAGCACTGGGTGTTGTATGGAAACCAATTTGACAATAAATTATGTTAAAAAAATGTCACAGCAGAAAAAAGTCTTAGGAGACATGATGACTAAATGTAATATGGAATACTGGATGGGACTCTGGAACAGAAAAAAATACATTTGGTAAAAAGTATAATAATATGAATAAACATGTACTTTAGTTAGTAAAAAAAACATGTGAGAACCAATACCTGTAGTGAATATTAAGTAGTGACCAAAAGTTTTTAAACCATCACAAAAAAGGATAAAATAAATATACAAATTATTGCAAAGACATCAGAATGATGCTTTAATATGAGAACAGAGAAGTTACAGTTTGAATGGAATATTGGTAATAAAAAGTATGTGCTCCCACCTTATGATCTTGTGTACATGAAAAAAGCAGATTTAACAGATGTATTCATTAAAATTCCTTTTTTAAAAAAGTTTATTTATTTTGAGAGAGAAAGACAGAATTCCAAGCAGGCTCCATGCTCTGAGTATGGAGCCTGATGCAGGGCTCAATCTCAGGAACCATGAGATCATGACCTGAACCAAAGTCAAGAGTCGAACACTTTACTGACTGAGCCACCCAGGTGTCCCTAAAATTCTTAGTTGCAATATAAAGTTAAAAAGTAAAAGAAATGAGACAACTCTAGAGATTTAGAGAATAGAATCTAGTGGACATCTTCACCAAGAAACCACTGTTGAAATGAATGAACACCAATCACTTTTTGCCTTTGTGTTACTTCACTCTTAATATTCAAATCCAGAGAGAAAGTATCTGATTGGCCTAGTTTGTGTCATATATATGAATTTCTCAATATATATGAATATATATCCTGACCTTACCCATAGTTTTTTGAAACCCTATACCCACATAGAGTTGACCCTTAAACAGTGCCAACGTTAGTGATGCCAACCACCCATGTAGTCAAAAATCTGAGTATAACTTTTGACTACCCAAAAACTTAACTACTAATAGCTTGCTGTTGCCTAGAGTCCTTACCAATAACATAAGAGTCAATTGACACATATTTTGTATGTTATATTTACTATATGCTGTATTATTAAAACAAAATATGCTAAAAAAGAAAATGTTATTAAGAAAATGATAAGGAAGAGAAAATACATTTACAATACTATACTGTATTTATGAAAATAAGCTATGTATAAGTGGACCCACACAGTACAAACCCATGTTGTTTAAGAGTTAACTGTATAGTAAAGAACTCTACATCCTTCTGAATATCCATGCTGTGATGCACTTAGGATATTCTTGGTCATTCACGTTTCATATTTATCTGGATATTTAGAAGCATATTTAATTTCTACCTAACTGGGCTCTTGTAGCTGTTTCCTCTTCTTTATGCTGCATACACCTAAATGTGAATCATAGTCTTCCTTCCTTGACTTTGTATATTCACACATAGCCATTGTGTGTAGTAGTATTATTATAGACCAGATTTAGGGGTAAAGGGGACAAGGGACTGGAGTGTAGGGGTTGTTACATATCAGCAACAAAAGGAAGCAAATCTGAAAATAAATACTGTATATGTCTGACTTTTGAAAATTTTCTCTTTCTCTCTCTTTCTCCCTCTTTCATGCTTATTTTATCCTTTCATCCAATCACTAGCTTATTTACCTCTGAATCCAGCACTGAATTTTTATGCAGAACAGTAGAGTTATATTTTTCTCAATCCAAGTCTAATTAGAGGTTCAACTGAGAGCAGTTTAGTTAAAAATTAAAATGACCAAATCAGGCTGTTTTGCTAAACTAGGGAAGTTGGAGTCTGCATGTAATTTTTATTCATAATTTTTTATATAATTATGTCTATTTTTTTCTTTTTTCCTAATGGTGTGTCTGGTTTTTGCCATTGCTTAAGAAGTCTTTCCCAACTCCAGGATCACAAAGTTATTCTACTTCATTTTCATCTTTTAGTTTATACTTCTACCTTTTCTTTTAGGTCTTTAATCTACTCATGTTTGTGTTTTGGTATAATATAAATATTGTTAAAAAAAAAGAGACAGCAGGAGTCACTTGTGCTAACCCCCATATCAGTAAACCAAGATTTAATACCTTACCTAACTGCATTTTCAAATTCCCCCGGAAATGTGACCTTTAACCAGTCAACCTGGAATTACCTGGTTAGTACTGGTAAGGTAGTCCACCCAACAGACCACTTCTGTTACCCTTAGGAGGATAATCTTGCCTGAAACAATGCACTCTTTGCTAATAATTTCCTTTTCCCCCTTTCTGCCCTTAAAAATATTTTCTTTTCTACAGCTTAGTGGAAGTCCTTTCTATTTGCTTGGTGGCATGCTGCCTAATTCCTGAATCACTGAATAAAGCTAATTCAATATTTAAATTCACTAAGTTGAATTTTTGTTATTTAATAGATTTGGTGGCAGTGGTGGGATTGGAGAAGATGATGGCTTCAGGGACAACCAGAAACACAGGTGTGGTGCCACAAACCCTTTTGAGTTCATTGTTCTATCTTGACATTTCTGAGGGCCTTGAGTAAGTTCCCTCTCAGTTCTGAACTCCACTTTCTTTGTGTTGAGCTCCCAGTGTAATTAGCTTTCCAGTTAGTTTCCCTATTTGTCTGGAATCACTAGTTCTATGTTGAAAGCTTCTGGTAATTCAGACCATAATTCCCCATTTGATTGAAGACTCCAACCGTTGGTTCTGTCCCCAGATTCCATGTTGGGAACTGCTTGTAGCAAGCTGCATTTTGCTATTTGTTTAGAATCAGCTTGCCATTCCATTCTTTGGATTTTGCTGGTTCAATCTTTTTCCAAATCTCTAGTTTCATATTGGGAATGGCTGGTGGTGCATGGGGCCTTATATTTGTCAGGGTGTAGTAACATTTTTTGGTTGCTGCTCCTATATAAGGTGTGCATACTAGTTTGCCTTGTTTTGTGTAGATAAAGGTTATTGCTAATGAGGATATTAGAGGACAAAAAGCCAGAAAAAATTGGTGGGCAAAGGTTGAATACTTAAAAACTTATAGAGCACTCACCACTTAACTCTAAAGATATCCATGTTAAAATAAGTTGGTTATGAAGTAGGTTATATTGACAGTAAGTCACCTACCAAATTCAAGAAAATTTCCATGCACAAGGTACACTGTAAAACATGACACAATTTCCAAGCCAGTGGAACATCCCTTTTAAGTATTAGTTTGATTTCAAAAGATCAAAAGGATTAGCAAAACCAAGCAAATGAATAAACTAACACATAAAATATGATTCTTCAGCTCAAAAGGGTCAAGTGTACCACTTCTGGCACACCTACTTACTTTTTGTGTAAGAACTATAGTCCTGGAAGCTGTAGATATCTATAGATATGGTAAAATCATACTAAAATAACCTAAAACTGTAATGGTCATTATGGGGAACACTCCAATCAGACAATATCATTCATTTAAGAAGTGCACTTAAAAGTAAGGGTTCCCAAATTAAACAAACAGGATGAGATACCTATTGCAATTGGTATGTAAAAGCTTCCAAAAGGCTTCAATATTCCAAATTAGCTTCATTAAAAGACTCATTACAAAAACTAATGAAAAATGAAAGACACAAGAGGAACCTAAATCAAAAGACGACAAAATTGAAGGGACTACTATTACTCCCCTCCATCCATTTTTACTTGAGTACTCACATTTTACTAATTCTCTGTCTTAACTGCCTTTCTACTCTAAAGACATTATTAAACAGTTACATTTTAAAATAAAACCACCTGAATTTGCAGACAAATCTTCTCAGATATTTTTTACCCCTTGTTCAAAGACTGATATAAGGGCCATAGTTAAAGAATTTCCTGAAACTAGAGAGGCTCTCCCACTTTTTAAAAATTTTTTATTTATTTTTGAGAGAGATAGAGCATGAGTGGTGTTGGGGCAGAGACACAGGGAGACACAGAATCCAAAGCAGGCTCCAGCTTCTGAGCTGTCAGCACAGAGCCTGATGCGGGGCTTGAACTCGCTGACTGCGAGATCATGACATGAGCCGAAGTCAGATGTTCAACCAACTGAGTCACCCCGGCTCCCCTAGATCAAAGGTTTTAAAGCCAACTTATTTGCTGCTTAAAGCTATATGACTTGGAGCCTTAGTTTTCTTATCTGTAAATTAATATGTACCTTATATACATTTAGCATAACACGAAGCAATATATGTAAAGAGCTATATGCCTAGTGTCTAAGGCACTTGATACATTGCTTCATCATTATATTTTTATCGTTATCATATTAATTTTCTTTTTTTATGTTTATTTAGTTTTTAAGAGAAAGGGCACAAGCAGGGGAGGGACAGAGAGAGGGAGGGAGACAAAGAATCCAAAGGAAGCTCCAGACTCTGAGCTGTCAGCACAGCGATTAATAGGGGCTCGAAGTCACAAACTGTGAGATCATGACCTGAGCTGAAGTTGGACGCTTAACCAACTGAGCCACCCAGGCGCCCCTATCATATTGATATTCTAAGCATTCAGATTCATCAGGCACAGATAACTAAGTTAATCAAGTAGAGCCTACTACAACACCCTTTGGACTCTACTGGAAGGAATGATTTTTTTTTTAACATGCAAATACTTGTAATTTCTGTGCTACTGAAAAGACTTGAAATAGTTTCCTAGATAAAGTAAAAGCTTTGGTTACCTCTCTTTTCCCCATTGAGCTTAATGAACTTTAAATTTCTTTCATAGAATTCTTCTTTATCTTCAGAAGTTAACTTGTTTGAACTATCATCAGTTTGAGTTAGGGGCTCTGCATTAATGAGGTGTAGCAGTGTGTAATATTTTTAAGTGTGGGTGTCTTTGTTTAGGAAATAGAGCTTTTATGGAGGTCAAATACCCTTATTGATTGTTTGGCAAAAATCTCTTCAAATGCAAGTGCTTCCTGTCTGGAGGTAAATAATCTCTAAGACATTTGAACAACACATAAAAAGAAAGCCAACTCTTTTAAACTCCAAATATCAGTTGGATGGTAGAAAAGAATTCTGTTGAATGTATTCAAAGAGAGAAATATTTTTTTTCCCCCCGAGCTCTCCTTGCTACTGTGCTACTCAATATTCTGGGGCTTGCCTCCTGGCAGATTGTTTCATTATCCAGCAGTATCATTAATCTTTTTTATTAGCACCTTAAAAAATAAACAAACAATGATTTTGCTATGTTTGACACAAGTAGTGCATTTTAATTTTGTAGGCTTGTATTATTGACTTGAAAAAAACTGCAACAATTCAGACTGAAATACCACACTCAATTCTTAACAATATGAAAATACTATTCGATGTGTAGAAATATAATAGTATCTGTTATGCATATTAAATGAAGCAAGCTGTTTTTGTGTCATCCACATGGAGGCTTGGATTAACTAGGAAAGTTAGCAGTAATTACCACAGAAAAATTAAAACTTGTCACTCAATTTTGTACTCTGTGAAAACTCTTCATGAAATCTAGTCAACACCTCATGAAATACATTCAAAATCACTTGAAGACTACACAAAAGAATATGTATAAATTAGATAAGTGATAAGTAAATCTCAAAGTCAGTAAATAAAAATAAAAGATTTTTGTTGCCATCACATATTTTCATACAGCTTCTTAAGCCTAGATTTTCTTAATATGTACATCAGGCATGAGTAAAATTCATTATTTTTAACAAAAAAGAATAACAAAATAGCAAAAACTAACATTAGATAGTAGTAGTTGCTTTTATTCAAGATATTCTTATCTTTCATCTTAAAGATTTATCAATTAGATTTGTTTACTGTGATGCAAGTTTCCCTAAATCTGTGCATATATGAGAATCTTCTCAGAGATTTTTTTAAGATGAGTAACTTTTAAGGTTATATCCTAAATCTCTCTCTGCCCCTCCCCCACTTGTGCTCTGTCTCTCTCTGTCTCTCAAAAATAAACAAATGTAAAAAAAAAATAAAAAATAAATTTTAAAACCTTTGATCTAAACAAATAACTTTCAAAGTGTAGTCCTTGATCCAGCAGAACTAGCTGTTGATACAAATATTCAGGCCTTATTCCAGACCTGCTGAGTCAAGAACACTGGAAGTAGAGTCTAGCCAACTGTTTTTTTAAAAAAAAATCCTCCAAGTGATTCTGACACATGCTAAAATTTGAGAACCTTTAATCAAAAGAATAGTAATAATATCTGTACTTATTATATTACCACACTATATTATTGTACTGTATTAACCATTTGACTAATACCTAGGTTACTAATTTAGGTATTTAATTTCTTGGTACATTAGTTTCCTCTATCACCAACAACTGTACCTAAAACTTGAGTGTTGTGTAAAAAGCAATGTATTGGGAGTAAAAAAGATAGGTTTCCATCTCGCAAATATGAAATAAAATTTGTGGGCCTGTTTCTTCATATGTAAAGTGATGTCATTGAATGACATCATCTCTAATCTCACTTTTAGCCCCAGTATGATTTTAGTTGCTTTTAAAATATGAACTGTTGACTACAGGAATGCTGATTGATTTTGCCTTTGCTACACAACTCTAGCTTGGAAAGACATTATTTACATCATAGTGTATATGAGTAGTAGTCGTGGCATGCACAATCAGCAAAGCAGTATGTAGTTTATCCTCATTACTATAAAGCAAACAAACAAACAAGCAAATTAACTTAACTGTAAATGGTGTATTGTTAAAGAACAGCTAGGATATTATTTTCAGAAACAGCTTTTACAAGGAATCCAGAGTGAAACAAATGACACTAGAACCAGTTCTTCCATGATTTAGTTTTGAGATCTCTAAGAAGCTATGAGTATCTCTGAGACTTTATGAGTTTATAGTAAAACAAACAAACAAACAAACAAAACAGAGATGCATATTATATTATCTAATTTATAGTAGAGAAAGAATATTAAATAATAACATTTATGTGAATGCACTTTTCAAATTTGCCTACTAACAGTATATATGAAAGTCTTAAAACCTTGAAGGTTTGAAAACTATTCCTCTTAAAATATTCCAAAATTCATATTTTCAGTGATTCATATCATCATTTTTTCCCAAATGCTAAAAAAGAACAAAGATTTACTATTGTGGGGAGGAACAGGTCTCCTGTCTGAAATACCCTTGTAATAAAAAGACAGATTAACAGAAGAAAAAGAGAATATAGTTTAATAACATGTATACCTCCTATATACATGGGAAATACCCAGGAAAGCTGACTAACTCCCCAAAATGGCTGAAGCCAATACCTTAAATACCATCTCCAGCTAAAGACAAAAGACAAAAGAAGGTCTTCTTCATTATATATGAAAGTGATTATTTCCCTGCTATTACCATATTTATTTATTTATTTATTTATTTATTTTTTCAGTATATGAAATTTATTGTCAAATTGGTTTCCATACAACACCCAGTGCTCATCCCAAAAGGTGCCCTCCTCAATACCCATCACCCACCCTCTCCTCCCTCCCACCCCCCATCAACCCTCAGTTTGTTCTCAGTTTTTAACAGTCTCTTATGCTTTGGCTCTCTCCCACTCTAACCTCTTTTTTTTTTTTCCTTCCCCTCCCCCATGGGTTTCTGTTACGTTTCTCAGGATCCACATAAGAGTGAAACCATATGGTATCTGTCTTTCTCTGTATGGCTTATTTCATTTAGCATCACACTCTCCAGTTCCATCCACGTTGCTACAAACGGCCATATTTCATTCTTTCTCATTGCCACGTAGTATTCCATTGTGTATATAAACCACAATTTCTTTATCCATTCATCAGTTGATGGACATTTAGGCTCTTTCCATAATTTGGCTATTGTTGAGAGTGCTGCTATGAACATTGGGGTACAAGTGCCCCTATGCATCAGCACTCCTGTATCCCTTGGGTAAATTCTTAGCAGTGCTATTGCTGGGTCATAGGGTAGGTCTATTTTTAATTTTCTGAGGAACCTCCACACTGCTTTCCAGAGCGGCTGCACCAATTTGCATTCCCACCAACAGTGCAAGAGGGTTCCCATCTCTCCACATCCTCTCCAGCATCTATAGTCTCCTGATTTCTTCATTTTGGCCACTCTGACTGGCGTGAGGTGATATCTGAGTGTGGTTTTGATTTGTATTTCCCTGATAAGGAGCGACGTTGAACATCTTTTCATGTGCCTGTTGGCCATCTGGATGTCTTCTTTAGAGAAGTGTCTATTCATGTTTTCTGCCCATTTCTTCACTGGGTTATTTGTTTTTCGGGTGTGGAGTTTG
>NC_064817.1:99928691-99955107 GCF_023721935.1 Panthera uncia
TCTTTGCCAATTTTGATGCCTTTGATTTCCTTTTGTTGTCTGATTGCTGATGCTAGAACTTCCAGCACTATGTTAAACAACAGCGGTGAGAGTGGGCATCCCTGTCGTGTTCCTGATCTCAGGGAAAAAGCTCTCAGTTTTTCCCCGTTGAGGATGATGTTAGCTGTGAGCTTTTCATAAATGGCTTTTATGATCTTTAAGTATGTTCCTTCTATCCCGACTTTCTCAAGGGTTTTTATTAAGAAAGGGTGCTGGATTTTGTCAAAGGCCTTTTCTGCATCGATTGACAGGATCATATGGTTCTTCTCTTTTTTTTTTGTTAATGTGATGTATCACGTTGATCGATTTGCGAATGTTGAACCAGCCCTGCATGCCAGGAATGAATCCCACTTGATCATGGTGAAGAATTCTTTTTCTATGCTGTTGAATTCGATTTGCTAGTATCTTATTAAGAATTTTTGCATCCATATTCATCAGGGATATTGGCCTGTAGTTCTCTTTTTTTACTGGGTCTCTGTCTGGTTTAGGAATCAAAGTAATACTGGCTTCATAGAATGAGTCTGGAAGTTTTCCTTCCCTTTCTAATTCTTGGAATAGCTTGAGAAGGATAGGTATTATCTCTGCTTTAAATGTCTGGTAGAACTTCCCTGGGAAGCCATCTGGTCCTGGACTCTTATTTGTTGGGAGATTTTTGATAACCGATTCAATTTCTTCACTGGTTATGGGTCTGTTCAAGCTTTCTATTTCCTCCTGATTGAGTTTTGGAAGAGTGTGGGTGTTTAGGAATTTGTCCATTTCTTCCAGGTTGTCCAATTTGTTGGCATATAATTTTTCATAGTATTCCCTGATAATTGTTTGTATCTCTGAGGGATTGGTTGTAATCATTCCATTTTCATTCATGATTTTATCTATTTGGGTCATCTCCCTTTTCTTTTTGAGAAGCCTGGCTAGAGGTTTGTCAATTTTGTTTATTTTTTCAAAAAACCAACTCTTGGTTTCGTTGATCTGCTCTACAGTTTTTTTAGATTCTATATTGTTTATTTCTGCTCTGATCTTTATTATTTCTCTTCTTCTGCTGGGTTTAGGCTGCCTTTGCTGTTCTGCTTCTATTTCCTTTAGGTGTGCTGTTAGGTTTTGTATTTGGGATTTTTCTTGTTTCTTGAGATAGGCCTGGATTGCAATGTATTTTCCTCTCAGGACTGCCTTCGCTGCATCCCAAAGCGTTTGGATTGTTGTATTTTCATTTTCGTTTGTTTCCATGTATATTTTAATTTCTTCTCTAATTGCCTGGTTGACCCACTCATTCGTTAGTAGGGTGTTCTTTAACCTCCATGCTTTTGGAGGTTTTCCAGACTTTTTCCTGTGGTTGATTTCAAGCTTCATAGCATTGTGGTCTGAAAGTATGCATGGTATAATTTCAATTCTTGTAAACTTATGAAGGGCTGTTTTGTGACCCAGTATATGATCTATCTTGGAGAATGTTCCATGTGCACTCGAGAAGAAAGTATATTCTGTTGCTTTGGGATGCAGAGTTCTAAATATATCTGTCAAGTCCATCTGATCCAATGTATCATTCAGGGCCCTTGTTTCTTTATTGACTGTGTGTCTAGATGATCTATCCATTTCTGTAAGTGGGGTGTTAAAGTCCCCTGCAATGACCACATTCTTATCAATAAGGTTGCTTATGTTTATGAGTAATTGTTTTATATATCTGGGGGCTCGGGTATTTGGCGCATAGACATTTATAATAGTTAGCTCTTCCTGGTGGATAGACCCTGTGATTATTATATAATGCCCTTCTTTATCTCTTGTTCCAGCCTTTAATTTAAAGTCTGGTTTGTCTGATATAAGTATGGCTACTCCAGCTTTCTTTTGGCTTCCAGGAGCATGATAAATAGTTCTCCATCCCCTCACTCTCAATCTAAAGGTGTCCTCAGGTCTAAAATGAGTCTCTTGTAGATAGCAAATAGATGGGTCTTGTTTTTTTTTATCCATTCTGATACCCTATGTCTTTTGGTTGGTGCATTTAATCCATTTGCAGTCAGTGTTATTATAGAAAGATACGGGTTTAGAGTCATTTGATGTCTGTATGTTTTATGCTTGTAGTGATGTCTCTGGTACTTTGTCTCACAGGATCCCCCTTAGGATCTCTTGTAGGGCTCGTTTAGTGGTGACAAATTCCTTCAGTTTTTGTTTGGGAAGACCTTTATCTCTCCTTCTATTCTAAATGACAGACTTGCTGGATAAAGGATTCTCGGCTGCATATTTTTTTCTGTTTAGCACACTAAAGATCTCATGCCAATCCTTTCTGGCCTGCCAAGTTTCAAAAGAGAGATCAGTCACGAGTCTTATAGGTCTCCCTTTATATGTGAGGGCACGTTTATCCCTTGCTGCCTTCAGAATTTTCTCTTTATCCTTGTATTTTGCCAGTTTCACTATGATATTTTGTGCAGAAGATCGATTCAAGTTACGTCTGAAGGGAGTTCTCTGTGCCTCTTGGATTTCAATGCCTTTTTCCTTCCCCAGTTCAGGGAAGTTCTCAGCTATAATTTCTTCAAGTACCCCTTCAGCACCTTTCCCTCTCTCTTCCTCCTCTGGAATACCAATTATGCGTATATTATTTCTTTTTCGTGTATCACTTAGTTCTCTAATTTTCCCCTCATACTCCTGGATTTTTTTATCTCTCTTTCTCTCAGCTTCTTCTTTTTCCATAACTTTATCTTCTAGTTCACCTATTCTCTCCTCTGTCTCTTCAATCCGAGCCGTCGTCGTTTCCATTTTGTTTTGCATTTCATTTAAAGTGCTTTTCAACTCCTCGTGACTGTTCCTTAGTCCCTTGATCTCTGTGGCAAGAGATTCTCTGCTGTCCTCTATACTGTTTTCAAGCCCAGCGATTAATTTTATGACTATTATTCTAAATTCACTTTCTGTTATATTATTTAAATCCTTTTTGATCAGTTCATTAGCTGTTGTTATTTCCTGGAGATTCTTCTGAGGGGAATTCTTCCGTTTGGTCATTTTGGATAGTCCCTGGAGTGGTGTAAAAAGGGAATTTAAAGAAATGCTTAACCTACTGTAAGCCAAGAAAAAGCAAACAGAAGAATGAAAAGCAGAACAAACAGAAAGAAAAATAGATGGCAGAGTTTAGCTGTAATATATTAATGATTATGTTAAAATAAATGGTCTAAATACACCAATTAAAAGACAGAAAATGGCACATTGGATTAAGAAACATAATCCACCTATATACTGTCTACAAGAAACTCACTACAAATGTAACAGTATAGGCAGGTTGAAAGTAAGAGGATGAAAAAAATTGCAACGCAAACATTAATAAAGGAGATCAGGGTGAGTATATTAATATTTGATAAAGTAAACTTCAAAGCTAAGAAAATAACCAGACATTATATAAAGTTGTCAATTTAAAAATATATAACAATCTTACATGTGTATGCATCAAAAAACCAAACAGAAATATATCTTAAGCAAAAACTGATAGAATTGAAAGAAGACATAGATAATTCCACAATTATAATCAAAGACTTCAACACTTCCTCTCAACAAGTGACAGAACAACTGGACAGAAAATTCATAAGTGTATAGAACTCAGCAATAACATTAAACAAGCACATCTAATTGATATTTATAGAGCACTTCATCCCCCAAAAGCAGGTAACATTATTTTCAGGTTCTCATAGAAGATATACCAAGACAGATGATACTTGAGGCATAAAACAAACCTCAAAAATTTTTAAATGATTGGAATTAAACTAGAAATCAAGAACAGAAGGATAACAAGAAAATCCCAGAACACTTGGAAAACAGACAACACACTTCTAAATAATCCGTGGCTCAAAGAGGAACTAATAAAGGAAAAAAAAAACTTATTGAATGTAATAAAAATTAAAATTCACCATATTAAAATTTGTGGTACACCACTAAAACAGTGCTGGGAGGGAAATTTATAATGCTTAAGCAGACTTTAGAAAAGAAGAAACATTTCAAAGTAATAAGCCAAGGTTTTATCTCAAGGATCTAGAGAAAAAGGGCAAAATAATCCCAAAGGAAGCTAAAGGAAGAAAATAATAAAAATATGAAATCAATAAAATTGAAAACAGGAAAACAATAGAAAAAAAAAAGTGAAAGAGCTGATTCTTTTAAAAGACCAAAAACATTTACAACTTTCTAACAAGACTTACAAAAAGAAGATATAAGATACAAATATCAGGAATTAAACAGAATATCGCTAAAGACTCTGCAGACGTTAAAAATATAGTAAGGGAGCATAAGAACAACTATTCAAAAATAAACTTGGGAGTGCCTGGATGTCTCAGTCAAACATCCCACTTCGGCTCAGGTCATGATCTCACAGTTCGTGGCCTGGGTTTGAGCCCACAATGGGCTCTATGCTGACAGCTTGGAGCCTAGAGCCTGCTTCTGATTCTGTCTCTCTCTTTCTGCCTCCAGCCTACTTGCACTATCTCTCTCTCTCTCTCTCTCTCTCTCTCATCTCTCTCTCTCTCTCAAAAAACAAAGAAATATTAAAAAAAATTAAAAAGTAAATTTGACAACTTACACAATCAATATTTACACAATTGATCCTTACACACATTATCATGACTTAATATGAAATATGTAGTTTGAATAGCCACATAACTATTAAGGAAATTGAATTCATAAGTTAAAAACTCCCCCAAATGAAGTCTTTAGGACTAGATGGTTTTAGTAGAGAATCTCATAAAGGTTTCATATCTAGGATATATAAAGAACTCTCAAATGCATCAGTTAAAAAATAAAATGGACAAAAGACATGAAGACACAGTTCACAAAATAGGGCATACAGATGACAAGTAAGCACATGAAAAAATATTCAACTTATTAGCCACTAGGTAAATGCAGAAAACTATAATGAGCTATTACTATATACCTATCAGAATGGTTAAATATATACTATATAAAATATATAAACTATACACATAGTGACAACACCAAATGCTGACAAGGATGCAGAGAAACTGGATTGCTTATACATTAACAGTGAAATGTGGAATGGTTCAGCAACTCTGAAAAAATACTTGGTCAGTTTCTTAAAACAACAACAACAACAACAAAACCCATTAAACTTGTGATGAGCATACATCCCAGTAATTGTACTTAGACATTTATCTCAGAAAAAGGAAAGCATATGTTCCATTAAAAATTTGTATGTGGATATTTACAGCTGATTTATTTGTAATAGCTCCTAATTGGAAATAACACAAATGTCCCTCACAGGATGAATGGTTAAACTAACTGTGGTACAGTGATACCTTGGAATGCTACTTAGTAATAAAAAGAAATGGGATATTGATACAAGTAACAACCTAAATGAATCTCGAGAGAATTATACTTTGTGAAAAAAGCTGATGTCAAAACCTTACATGGTATATGATTCAATTTATATAACATTCTTGAAATTACAAAATTATAGATGGAGAACTGATTAATGATTACCAGAGATCAAGGGTGGGACAGAGGGTTAGGGAAGAGTGTGGGTGTGACTATAAAAGGACAAAATAAGGAATCCCTGTGGTGATGGAAATGTTTTGTATCTTGACCATATTAATGTCAATATCTTTGTTGTGGTATTATACAATAGTTTTGGTAGATGTTACCACTGGGGAAAATGTGTAAAGCATACACACAGGAACTCTATTATTTCTTATAGGTACATGTGCATCTACAATCATCTAAAAATAAGTTAATTAAAACAAATACATGTGGAATGAGTACCATGACTAACAACCAGAAAATACTAAGTAAATTGCTTGTCACAGTAACCAACTCAATGTCTGCATAGAGAACATAGTATTTACTACACAGAGAAGATAGTTGAATAGGTTTTTTATTCCCTCATAAAAAGCTTTATTTATGGTTGGTTCCCAGCTTGAGCAAGGACTCTAGGGTAGTTAAAAAGCTTCATTTAAGGAGGACATTTAAAGAGAGGTTCAGGCAGAAGCCTTGACACCAGGGGGATGCAGAGGGGCTCCTCAAAGGCTGCTGGACTCCAGAAACTCTAGTTGCATTTGAGGGTGAGCCTTTTGAATAAGTACTTGTCCAGGTGAGCCTAGGAGCCAGCCACCCTGTGATTAGTAAGGTGGTTGCCGTCTTCTTAAGGAGTTTTACCTCCTCATCCGGGAAGCGGCTCACCAGCAATTCACAGAGATCTGCGCAGGCAGAGGGATCTGTGTAGGCTGAACCCAGGGCATACAGATCCAAAAAGGCCTGGATCAGGTTCTTCTCTAGGGCCACTCTGGTTTCCATGGCATCTAGGGTTTTACCCCACTCCTTTAGGGATGACTGCTGCACGTCCTGGAAAAGGGCATGGCCACTGTGCTGGTTTTGAAACTTCAGAAACATTGGGCCAACTTCCAGAAGTGGCTGCTGAAAAAGTGGCCTTCACTCTCCAGAGCTATATCTTCAGGGTGAAAATAGAAGCCCAGAGATAGGTCATAGGCCTGCAGATGGAAGTTGACTGGGCCATTGACTGGTGGCCTCCATCCACTTCGTGGAATAATTCTGATAAATCTGGGAGCTCATGGTTGGTCAGCAATAAGGATCTCACCAAAAAATGGTATTTGTTGGTCCTGAAGGTAGGGGATGGCTGAGAAGATGGTCCTGAAGGTTGCAAGAAGGTGGAGGGTGATTGGAGGCTTGAAGAAGGGCTGTCCTCCTAGGTCTTGCTCTTTACAAACACTGTTGAAGCAAGAGACAGATTCACATAGTGCCAGGAGCATCCCAGATAGTTTTTAATTGAAAGCCAGTCACTTCTTTAGGAGAGAAGAAAATTAGAAGTTGTATGTGTTGCCCTATGGTTACTGACAAGCCCGTTTTTTTGGTAGGGAGAAAGAAGATCTGAAATAGGAAAAAGGTACTCTGGGTAAGGTGGAGAGGAACAAAGGGAAGGAAAGCTATTGGGGAGAATGATAATAGAGACAAAGATGGAAACATGTAAACATGTTACTGTTGTTCTTCATATAGCTAGATAGAAAGAACAAGATTGATGGATCCCAAAGGTGTTTGGTGAAAAGATGGCAGAAGAGGTGAAACTCCAAACACAATCCCTGCAACTGATGGGCCCCAAACAGACAGGGTCAGGACTGGAATGACAGCTTGCCTTGTTCCTTGCCCCCAATCTCAGACTGAGAGGGGAAAGCAGATATGATACCCCTCACCAATTACATAGGACATTCCTCTTCTAGTCAGCTCCCGTCCTGCTTTGCCACCCCAACAGCCTCTCATTGGACCTTCCCCTTTTGCCACCAGAAAGCTTACCCACTAATCTGCCTGCCTTTGATTTGAGTCTCTGCCAAACACAGGTGGTGGTGGATGACCACTGATTCTTTTGCTGTCAATAAGTAATTCCTGTTCTTATGTTGGTAATCTTTGTTTATCTCAGTTTGTGGAACAAATGAAAACACTTAGAATTAAAAAAAAGATGGAAGAGAGAATGAAAAAGAAAGGATAGAGAGGAAAGGGGGAAGAATGGAAATGATGGAGAGAGAAAAGTGGGAGTAATCTATTAGGAAGTCTTTCACAGTGTGAATAAACATCAGGTTAGTTGGTGGGAAATGAGTGACAGCATTGTAAGGAGCACAACTATTGTATTGGAACATAGGTTTGGAGATTCTTAGAGATTTATTCTGTTGAATTAATGACCTGCAATGACTAGGGCAAGTGCCTTTTGAAGAGGTAACATGTTGTTCATCTTAATTATTAGAACTCTTGTATAAAGTCATTTATCAGTCACTTAGAGGATATAGATGGAAGAGGGCAAAGCGTGAATAAATTAGGAAGGAGGGAGTAATTAAAAATTCATAACGTGTGTCTCTTCCTTAATTGAGAGCACCTGGCAACAGTAGTCCTTGACTATATTAATGTAAATGTTTGCAGACGAGGGTGATGTGAGAGATGGTGACTACTGGAAGGTAGGAGGACAGTAAGGAACCTTGTGAAATTGAAAAAGCCAGTTTATTTGAACCATGTGAAATCACCATTTTAGTTGGCGATTCAAAAAATAGGTGGATATGGACAATTCCATGTGGTTCCACCTAATATATGTGAAAGCACTTTAGAAACTCTAAAACTTCTATACAAAGATAAGATGTTACTATGAAGCAGGTGATGACTCACAATGGGGGAAAAAGATAGGATTTAGAGTTAGGAGACCTTAATTATGGTTCTAGCTTTGCCACTTCCTAGATGTGTTACCTTGAGTGAGTCATTTCACCTAAGTCTTCTCTTGTGAAATGAGAATGCTAACACTTGCAGCCCCTTGCTCCACATCAAAGAGTTTCTCTATGAGTTAGTTTATTTCAAAGTGCATTGGAAACCATACAGTGCTATTTAAATGCAAATGATCAGGGTAAATGCTGTATTCCTATACATTAAAACAAGCTGTGTTGTTTTAAGATCTAGACTTTTTTTTTAACTTTTGTTTTTATGTTTTCCCTTTAGTGAGATTTGAAATGACTATCTTAACTATAGAATATTTTTGTTTTCTGGGGTGCAAGTGTTTGGGGGTTTGTGGGATGGAGAAAGAATGACTCCTGCCATATAAGAAAGGTGGGTTCAAGGTACAAAATAATGGGAGGATCCCATAGCCTTCCTTACGGTAAGCAAAACATCTTAATCTGTTTTCTATTTCTTTTTCTTAAAGCTTAAAGATTCAGTCAGCTTTCTATGAAGTAAATACACTTAAAACTCAGGTACTGTTGGACTCCTTTTCAAGCTGTCTCATCATCTCTAATGTCATGGAGGGGTTATTTAGTGTGCCCTTCATTTATTTGGCAGGCAATCAAAGAGCATGCATATTTTTTCATTCTTGATCATTGTCAAGAATATTTTTTTCCTTTATGCTTGTCAAAGTTAAAAGGGCTTTAAAAGTACTTAAGTGGATAAGTGAAACATTTAATATAGTTGTAGGTTCTTTATTAATAAGAATCTGTTGTGAATTTTGTCACCCCGGCACTTTGGAAGAAACCATCAGCAATCTAGCTCCAGCATGTCTTTCTAATTATTTTGGGTGGAGGAGGGAGGTTTTCATGGCCAGTACTACTGTCCCTATTTAGCTGATAGAGAAGTTGAGATTCAGCAAGACTCTGTCTCTACACAAGGACAAAACAAAACTAGAGTCAGCAGTGAAAAAAACACCAAAGAGACTACACTGTGAAAAACATTATTTGGTACAGAGTGCTAAAGTAGGTTTCATAATCAATGCACTTAAATAAATGTGCTTGTAGTGAAATATATTGACCACACACACACACACACACACACACATAAAATAGTCCCCCAAATTATAATGGGTGATTTTGCCCTGCAGGCTACTTTGCTGGCCATATATGACTATAAAATTAGTGAAATGTATGAATGATTTATTTCAGTCATGTGATTTATTTCATTCACATTGTAAAACGAATACTGTTTTTCAAAGGAAAAACCCTCAAAAGATTAGAACTAAGGCTTTAGGGTCATCTATAACCTCTCAGTCAGTAGATAGATGCCTAAACCAATTCACACCCCCAACTTCACTTTTCAGTTATGACATATTGACATGTGGCATGGATTGCCTCATTTTTACAATCAATGTATAAATGATATACATTTATTCATATCCCAAACCATAGGTTGATAGGGCACCATGTCTAATCCCTCTAATTTTGATAGGTAAGATGTGAGGTAGAAAAGAAAATTGTCTAACTCTTCTGGCTTGCCTATGAGGCAAATGCATCACATTTAAATAAGTAATAAAGTAAGTTAGATAATTAACAAAATCCTTTTTATTTGTTGCTTATAATCATGGCTTTTGTGTTATTTTCAATCAGAGTCCACACATTTCACACATTCTCATTTATTTGTTACCTCATTTTACACCAATGTTATTATTAGATTTTGGCCTGTCCTTATTGATTATATTATTTTTCTACTTACACCTCTATAGATTCATTTCCACTAACCACCAATAAAACATTTCCTTATTTCTTTCAAAATTTTGTTTAAAATTTACTTCTTTTGGATGTATTTTTTTATTATACCAAAGTGAGTTTGATCACTCCTTTATTCTACATTTTCTTAGAATTATTTCTTCATTAGCAAGCCATTGTTTTCATGTGTTCTTAAATGATTATAAGTATCAGGAAAACTAAGGATAAATTGACATTCATTCAGTAGTTAATTCAAAAAAAATTTATTATCACTTGCATATTCAAGCCACTCAGTTGAGAGTTGTAAAGGGTAAAAAAAAAAAGAATACGGGATCCAGCACCATACAAGTCAGAATTAAAAATATTAAGAGATATACTGCAAAATGCTATGAAATTATGAAAGCTGGAAACAAATTTATTGAATTTACTACTATAAGTTGTTTTTACTTTCTTGATGGTATCATTTGGTGCACAAATTTTTAATTTTGATGAAGTCTAATTTATGTTTCTTCTTTTGTTGCATATGCTTTTGGTTTTATATCTAAGAACCCAATGCTAAAACCCAAAACATCAAAGTTTACCCCTGGTTTCTTCGTACAGTTTTAGTTCTTGTCTTTAATCCATTTTGAATAAGTTTTTGTATATGGTATGATATAGGGAAACAAGTTCAGTCTCTTTCACATGGATATCCAGTTGTTTCTGTGACACTTGTTGAACAAGCTATTCGTTCCCTATAGGATGATCTCACCACCTTTGTTAAATATCAGCTAAACATGTTTGAGTATGTACCCTCATTCCACTCTCAAAGAATAGATTGATATTCCTGTCTTTATGCCAGTACCAAACTGTTGTAATTACTGCAGCTTTGTAGCAAATGTGGAAATTAGGAAATGTGTATACTCTGTTCTTTTTCAAGATTGTTGTGACTATTTGGGGTTCCTTGCAATTCCACATGAATTTAAAAATGAACATTTCCATACCTGCAAAAAAGGCCATTGGAATTTTGATGGAAAATGCTTTGAATCTGTAGATTGCTTTGGGTAGTATTGTCATCTTTACAATAAATATTAAGTCTTCCTGTTTATGAACACAGAATATCTTTCCATTTATTTAGATCTTTTTAATGTATTTCAATAATAATTTGTAGTTTTCACTATAAAATTCTTTTACATTGATCCCTAAGTGTTTTATTCTTTTTCATTATATAGTAAATTGAATTATTTTCTTAATTTCCTTTTCTGATTGTTTAACTGTATTGTATACATCTTGTATCATGCAATTTTACTGATTTGGTTTATTAGTTCTAATATATCTTTTTGCTTTTGTATGTGAATTCTTTGGTGTTTTCTAAATGTAAAATCATTTTATCTGTGAATAGATTTAGTTTTACTTCTTCATTTTACTTCTTTCCTTTTACTTCTTACTTCTACTCTCTAAATAAATTTAGATATTTATTTCTTACTCTTTCTCAACTTCTCTGGATAGGACTTCCAGTACTATGTTGAATAAGAGGAAGAAAGTGGGCTTTCTAGTCTTGTTCTTGATCATAAGGGAAAAGTTTGTAGCCTTTCACCACTTAGTATAATGTTAGTTGTGTGTTTTTCATAACTGCCTTTATCATATTGAAAAAGATCCCTTCTATTTCTAGTTTTTAAGTGTTTTTATCATGAGAGTATTGGATTTTTTCAAATGATTTTTTTCATTAATTGAGATCATTTTTTTCCTTAATTCTACAAATGTGGTGTATTACATTAATTGATTTTCACATGTTGAACTACCCTTACATTTCTAGGATAAATCTCACTTAGTCATGATATATAGCTCTTTTATATAATGCTTCTGGACTCTATTTCTAGGATTTAGTAGAGGATTTTATATATATTTTCATGAGGGACATATATATATATCTTCTTTACCCATTCTTTATCTTCTTTATCCATTCATCTATCAATAGGCACTTGTGTTGCTTTTGTATCTTGACTATTTTAAATAATGTTGCAATAAACATAGGGGTGCACAAATATTTTCAAATTAGTGTTTTCATTTTCTTTGGGTAAATACCCAGTAGTAGAATTACTGGATCATATGGTAATTCTATTTTTAAGTTTTTTAGGAGCTTCCTTCCATACTGTTTTCACAGTGGCTGTACCTATTTGCATTCCCATAAACAGTGCATGAGGGTCCATTTTTATCCACATCCTTGCCACCACTTACTATTTCCTGTGTATTGATGTTAGCCATTCTGACACATGCGAGGTAATATCTCATTGTGGTTTTGATTTGCATTTCCCTGATGATGAGTGATGTTGAGCATCTTTTCATAGTGATCATCTGGATGTCTTCTTAGGGAAATGTCTGTTCACGTTTTCTGCCCATTGTTAGATTATTTGTATTTTTTTATGTTGAATTGTAGAGGTTTTTTAAATATATTTTGGATATTAATCCTTTATTGGATATGTATTTGCAAATATCTCCTCCTATTCAGTAGGTTGTCTTTTAGTTTTGTTGACTGTTTTCTTTACTGCACAGAAGCTTTTTGTTTTGATGAAGTCCCAATAGTTTATTTTTCCTTCTGTTTCCCTTGTCTCAGGAGACATATCTGGAAAGATATTGTTATGCCTGATGTCAGAGAAATGACTGCCTTTGTTCTCTTCTAAGATTTTTATGGTTTCAGGCATCAGATTTAAGACCTTAATTCATTTTTAGTGCATTTGTGTGTGTGGTGTAAGAAAGTGGCCCAGTTTGTGCAGCCACTCTGGAAAACAGTGTGCAGGTTCCTCAGAAAATTAAAAATAGACCTACCCTATGACCCAGCAATAGCACTGCTAGGAATTTACCCAAGGGATACAGGACATTTAGGCTCTTTCCATAATTTGGCTATTGTTGAGAGTGCTGCTATAAACACTGGGGTACAAGTGCCCCAATGCATCAGTACTCCTGTATATACCATATGTTTTCGCTCTTATGTGGATCCTAAGAAACTTAACAGAAACCCATGGGGGAGGGGAAGGAAAAAAAAAAAGAGGTTAGAGTGGGAAAGAGCCAAAGCATAAGAGACTCTTAAAACCTGAGAACTGAGGGTTGATGGGGGGTGGGAGGGAGGGGAGGGTGGGTGATGGGTATTGAGGAGGGCACCTTTTGGGATGAGCACTGGGTGTTGTATGGAAACCAATTTGACAATAAATTTCATATATTAAAAAAAAAAAAAAAAGAAAGTGGCCCAGTTTCATTCTTTTGCATGTTGTTGTCCAGTTTTCCCAACATTTATTGAGGAGACTGTTTTTTCCAATTGTATATTCTTGCCTCCTTTGTTGTAGATTAATTGACAATAAAAGGATAAGTTTATTTCTGGACTCTCTATTCTGTTCTGCTGATTTATGTGTCTACCCTTGTTATAGTACCACACTTTTGATTATTGCCACTTTATAGTATATCTTGAAATCTGGGATTATGATACTTCCAGCTTTATTCTTCTTTTTCAATATTTCTTTTGTTATTTAGTGTCTTTTGTGTTACTATACAAATTTTAGGATTATTTGTTCTAGTTCTCTGAAAAATGTTGTTGGTATTTTGATAGGAATTGCATTAAATCTATAGACTGCTTTGGGTAATGTGGGTATTTTAACAATATTTGTCCTCCCAATCCATGAGTATCAGCTATTTTTCCATTTGTTTGTGTCATCTTCACTATCTTTCATCAGTGTTTTACAGTTTTTAGAGCACAGGCATTTCACCCACTTGGTTAAGTTTATTCCTAGGTATTTTATTATTTTTGATGTAGTTGTAAATGGGATTGTTTTCTTATTTTTCTGATATTTCATTATTAGTGTATAGAAATGCAATAGATTTCTGGATATCAATTTTGTATTCTGTGACTTTACTGAATTCATTTATCAATTCTAGTAGTTTTTCAGTGGAGTCTTTAGGGTTTTCTACATATAGTATTATGTTATTTGCAAATAATGAAAAATTTACTTCCTCATTACCAATTTGGATGCCTTTTATTTCTTTTCCTTGTCTTATTGCTGTGGCTGGGACTTTCAGTACTATGTTGAATATAAGTTGTGAGAGTGGACATGCTAGTATTGTTCCTGATCTTAGAAGAAAATCTCTCAGTTTTTTTCCTGTTGAGTATGATGTTAGCTGCAGGTTTTTCATATATAGTCTTTATTGTTTTGGAGTTATGTTTCCTCTAAACCTACTTTGTTGAGAGTTTTCATCATGAATAGATGTACTTTGTCACGTGATGTTTCTGCATCTATTGAATTGACAATATGGTTTTTATCCTTTCTCCTTTTAATATGATATATCTTGTTAATCGATTTGCAAATACTGAATCCCCCACCTCTACCCCATGCATCCCTGGAATAAGTCCCACTGGATCATGGTGAATGATTTTTCTAATGTATTTTTGGATTCGGTTTGCTAATATTTTGTTGAAGATTTTTGCATCTATGTTCATCAGAAATATTGGCCTGTAGCTTGCCTGCTTGCTCTTTCTTTCTTTCTTCTCTCTTTTTTCTTTCTTCTTTCTTCTGTAGTGTCTTTATCTGGTTTAGGTATCAGTGTAATCCTAGCCTCACAAAATGTGTCTGGGATACTTCCTTCCTCTTCTATTTTTTGGAAAAGTTTGAGAAAAATAGGTATTAATTCTTCTTTAATGTTTGGTTGAATTCATCTGTGAAGCCATCTGATCCTGGACCTTTTCTTGTTGGGAATTTTTTTTGTTACTCCTTCAATTATTGTTAGCAATTGACCTATTACAGTTTTCTATTTTTTTCCTGATTCAACTTGGAAGGTTATATGTTTCTAGGAATTTATCCATTTTCTCTATGTTGTCCAATTTGTTGGCATATACTTTTTCATATATTCTCCTATAATACTTTGCATGTCTGTGGTGTTGGTTGTTATTTCTCCTCATTCATTTCTGATTTTATATGAGTGCTCTTTCCTTTTTTCATGAGTCTGGCTAAAAGTTTATCATTTTTGTTGAACTTTTCAAAGAACCATTTCCTGGTTTTATTGATCATCTGACATATCATCTCAATAGATGTGTTAATGTGTCATCATAAATTATTTTATTACTGGGAATCTTGTTTAACATCCTTTTTTAAACTTCAAATCACCTTTGCTAACTAATAAAGGAATAAAGGAACCTCACTGTAGAAATATTTACAGTAATATCATAATGAGTTTTTAAATCATCTTTCTATAGTGTTAGGCACTTCAGGTTTTTGATTTTGTAATTATTTAGAAGCTTTGAAGTCACAAGCTATTTAAATTTAAAATGTTTTATTTAGAATTGATTACAAAACCCTAGGACTAGAGAAATATGTCATATATAAATGAGTGAAACAGGCTGTAAGATCCAATAGAGGTTAGTAGAAGTTGGTAAACTGAAGCACACATGTCTGCTTGATGGTGGAAATTACTACCCAGCTCTGGTCAATTATTGTCATGTGGGGATGAGAGCCCAGTGTTTCCAGATCTTATTTTTCAAGAGAACCTTATAATCTGTTTTTCTAAATGTGAAATCCTTAATTTAAAATGCTGGCTAATAATACAAAACTGTTTAATGTGTATGTCAAAGAAACACATTTGTGACACAATTTGGCCCATGACATCATCATTTTAAAAGTCATCTGTAGACAAAATGGTTAGGTATACCAAGATGATCTTTGGCAACTTTTGTCCCTTCCTTGCATTGGAATAAAATATGGAACTCCATATCTCCTGAAGGATGGCAAGAATAGAAGAAAGATCATGGAACTGAGATTTAGATAGCCTGAGTTTAAATCTTAAATCACTTATTTCACTTTCTAGCTCATTTATGGCTCTCAGTCTTTTAGGGTCTTAGTATCCACATCTATAAAATTAGACCACTTAGGCTTTTTCAGCTTCAAAATCTTATGATTCTCAACTTCAAAATCAAAGTGCATCTATATTATTCTCCCTTTATCAGACTATTTATAACTGGAAGGTAATAAATTCCTCTGGTAAACTCATTCCTGACAATATTTACCTTTCCCAAATAGCATATTGCTTTAATTTAATGGAAAAAAAAAAGACAAGATTCCTTTAGGATTGGTGCTTGTTTTGGAGATGTCTAGCACAGCACAACCTAGTCAGGAGATATTTCTCATGCAGATATTCTTGTAAGCAGTTATCAGCATACATTAAAGTTTTGCTCTATTTCATGAAATCTTGTGGGTTTGCAAGGGTAAAAAATGTCATATACCAGTAAAATGAGACTGACTAATTATAGATTGTGAGTCCTTGGTGATTGGGTCCTGTGACTTGCAATTTTATCCCTCATCTGACTGCACATATTAGGTTCTCAATAAATTATAAACGGTTTTATAGCTGATTTTCCATAAGCCATCTCTAAAATAAATCATACAAATTATTGAAATTTTTATTCATTCATTGCATAGTTATCACCGACCCACTATGTGCCATTTATAATATTCTGCAACCATATTGCAACAAGAGCATAGTCAGTGGTAATCTTATTTATTTTTAATGCTACTGTAGATTTATTATTAGTAGCCTCTTTCCCTCACTGTAAGGAAGTATAGTTTCTTTTAACTCTAACATGAACAAGTTTTCAGTTTTACTATTCCTTTTTCTTTTTCCATACAGATCATGTATCCCTTCCAGTATCAGATGCAATTAGACTTTCCCCAACTTTCCTTGCCTCACTTCTAGGTACTCTAATAACTGTATAAATAATTATATACGGTCTCATTTCTATTCAGTCCTTATGCTACTTGATAAACACAGGAAAAAGTATGTACTTAATACCTTTGTGACCTTAACAAAAAAACTAAAGTGCCATGAAGGTCATGGCCTATATTTTCAAGAAAGCTTAGATAAACTTTTTTCACGTGAGTTTTAGAAGTTTTTTGTCACTTTAAATATGGACTTATTTAGCATCCCTGGTCCCAGGAAACTAGTGAGAAATCCTGACTGACTTGTAGCATCAGTTGTTTTGCCCTAGGTCTTTACCTCCATCCTATTTTCAAGAAAGTGGTGAGAAAGCAGTTAGAACAACTCCTTTTTCTGGGACTTGATAGAGCACAAGCCTATGACACATTTCCTTTTCTGTCCCCTTTGCAGGATCACACAATCACAGCTGACATTTCTTTAGGCATTTCTAAAAAAGCAGAGGCAGTTTATCAAGTTGTGATTTAAATCATAAAACTCTCTTAAAAGCACTCAAAAAGAGAGAGGATAAGGTTCGTGAGAGGAAGATGAGCACTCTGCTTCCATCCAAGTGATCCATTGATATAGTTATTTGTGAAGTATACGTGCTAGTAAAATGAAGGTCACCATTATTATTGGCTTTGTGTGTGTGTGTGTGTGTGTGTGTGTGTGTGTTATATTAGAAAAGCATATTTCAAATCTGTTTTATTTGCATATAGGCACTTTGCTCTTTTGTTTTTGCTATTAAGCTGCCATTTAGTGAACAACTTACTGAGTGCAAGACCTTGTATTAAGTACTTTAATGTTAACATCACTCCTTTGACTTAGTTATTATTCTTTGCATTTTACAGAAGAGTAGACCTAGTAAGAGAAAAAGCCAATTTAAATTTCTTTACAGTTGACTCAAAGACCTGTACTTTTTACCACTTCATAGCACTGTCTCACTGTGGTAAAGTTGAGCATAACTCAATTATAGCAACCATGAAATAGACTAGAGAAACTTTGAATTTAAAGATAACTTCCCCCAAATCTATCATCTTGCAATATGAATTATCATTAAGAATGTGCTTGTTCTATATATTAATATGAAGCAGGGTATCTTGAAAAACAAATCTACTTTTTGCTGGAGAAATATTGATATGCTGAGCTAAAAATTAGGACCCAAACATTTTTTGAAGATTCAAAGTTATTGAAACCTTTTGGGGTGATGTGTTGTGTCCCAATCAAGGCAGAATGAAAGGGAGAATTAAAGGTTCCCTGAGGGAGTAGGAATGAACTATTAAATAAAAAAAAAATTGTTGCTGTCAAACATAAATGTAATTTAAAATAAACATTTTGACAAACATAAAACCAGATATATGCCTTTTAATTTTTGCATAAAAGCATGAATATTTTTATGCCTGGACAAAAAAACAAGGGGCTATATCTCAGTGTGCTTGCTTTGAAGGGACTATTTTAAACACACACACACACACACACACACACACACACACACAGCTTTCTCATCTATTTGCCAAAGCACCTGAAAGATGCCGCTCTCTTCTTGGAGGCCTGAAACTTGAAATCATGCTCATCTTTATCATATTTGCAAAAGAGTGTCAATCAGAGCCACTCATCTAGAAATAATTCAGCTAGGAGAAAGCAAACTCTCAGAGGAATTGAACACCATGAACTAGAAACAGTTGGAAAGGGAGGGCTGAACAAATTTCCATTCCTTCCCATTTGGGCTGTGATTCAGGACAGTGTGGGTGTAGTAGTTTTGCCTGCTCTTTTGACAGGAATATTGACTGACTGTGATGAATATGATGGACCCCACTTAAAGGTTTAGAACCAAAGGGTCTATAGAGAATAACTTTGGCTTCTATGGTGATGCTATAAAGTCAATCAGCTGAAATGCATTTTTAAGGGGCTGTTTTGTCCCTATCTAGATACAAATATTAGAAAGAAGAGGAAAGTTATCATTTTAGATTTTCTTTTTGAGGTGATTATAGTTATTAATACCACATTTCTGTTTTATATGTTTTTGATGGGAATCTGACAGGGCCAATCTGTCTTTTTAGGGAAACATACTCTTCAGAGATGTCAAAAGAAAGCTCAGTGAGATGTAAACACAGGGGAGAGAGTCAGAAGGAGGAACATGAAAAAGAGCTACACTGAGAAACAGCTTTTCCACACTATATCCTCAGCTATTGGTCTTCCTACTGCAGAAGTTGATGTTCAGAAGATAGGATCAGGGGTTATAAGGGTAACTTCAAAGTTAATGCACGATTTTTTAAAAGGGTGGTGCAGGATGAAGGGATGAAATGGCCTCTTAAGCTCGAAACATATTTGTGCATAAGTGTCATAAGAATGTATGAGTCTCTTAAAGCAAAACATTATCATTATCCCAATAATTCACTTATACTAAAGTGAACTGTCAAGTGTCACTTTTAAGAGTTACATATAAAAGTGCAAAGCAGATAGTGGCTGTCATGTCAAAGCTTCTGAATTCTCCATTGTTTTAAGGCCACGTAGCTCTGAGATAACATGGCTGTACTATAAAATGCACAGTGTAAGCATAGGATAATGTATTTTAATGATATTTAACCTGGAATTGCAAGGCATAGCTATTCTCCAACTGAGAATATGCTGATAAATTCAACCTTTTCTCTATAAGAAGTATTCAAATGTCACAAAAAACTGTATGAATATCAATAATTTAACAACTTCCAGATTATGCCAGACCTTAATGTAAAAATGTATATATGAATATAAAGATTTATGGAAGCAATTTTCTATTATTTATATTTTTTGGTACAAAAAGGAAGACTGAGATATTTTTTTAAATGAAAACGCATAGAGAACAAAGAGTAACATATGAGTTCTATTATTAATAGCTTTTTTATTTTTACTGAAAAACACAAACAGAAATAAGAAAAATTGACATTAAAACAGGTAAGTGCATGGATTCTTTCTAAATATATTTATTAGTTGCTGGTGTATGCCTAGAAATATACCGCTCACTACAAGGGATACATTAAAAGATAGCTTCATAAAGGGAAATAGGTGGAGCAACAGGAGGGCAGGGGAATGAATATCCCAGTGGTAATTTTCCACGTAACTGCTAAGGGAAGCCACAGTGTGGTAATGGAAAAAAACACTGCTGGCATTTAGGTAAGCTCTGTGTATTCTCTGTCTAGTTCTGAACTGGTGAACTAGTTACCAGTTTTGGCAAAAACCTTAGGCAAAGAGTTTAGTTACTTTTAGAAGAGATGACTAGAAGGAAAAGGAGATCACTTTTTTAGAAACATAGTCTCAAGGAAATTAAGTAGTAAGGGACCTGGTTGGTCATCCTGTACAACCTTTATTTTTGTATAGAAATTCTTTCTAGGACAGTCCTGATATACAGTCATTAGTTATTTGCCTGAACAGTTGAAGAAAGAAACTTGCTATCTAAAAGACAAATGATTCTGTTCATAAAAATGCTCTAATTATAGAAAAACTGGCCTTACATTGAGTCTAAACTTAAAACCCTTTACGTTATTTTATGCAGTTTCACATTTTCAAGTGTGTGTGCATATAAACAGAAATGAAAAACTTAACATTAATCTTTTTTCTTCATCACCTCAGCCTATTAAGGCCATTTTAAATCATGTTTATTATGTAATAAACTGTGCATTTATGTTGAATATTATTAGCAAATTTAATAGGCTTTCTTTTATGTTAACATTGAAGTCACCTATAGAATCTTGACTGACATGGACAAGGACAGAGCCACATGAGATATTACCAGAGACTTGGTTGTTCTGTCTTCTGCAGAGAAGCCCATAAGACTAAAATGTCTGCCTCTACAGTTTACAAAACTATGCCATGCGTTTTATCTTTTGTAATGAATTGAATCAAGAACAGACTCCTTAGTCAATGGTAGTGATCTATTACAGCATTCTCAACCCAGTAACTTGTGAGCCTTATATAGTTTGCTTCATTCTCACATTACTAAGAAATGAATTAATTGTCAACATGTTGGGCCCTTATCATTAGGGACATCAGATTGGTCTTGTTCAAAAATTCTGTCTAAACGGAGCAATACATATTCAATTACTACTAACTAGCTTAATTTGAACATTTATTTAGAAGCATTTTTGGTATGTGATATGGAGTGCACGTAGGTTTACTCTAGAACAACAAAGTTAAATAGTAGAAAAAAGAGTAAAGGGATGTTGAATCATGACTTTGGTAAAGTCACTAGTGTAGGCAGCAAGGGATACCCACTTTTCAGGAGTTGCCAAGCTGATATAGTGTCACCAGAGCTACTATTGGCTCACAAGAGTTACATGTATAATCTGAATAATGATGAGATATTTTTCCAGCTATCCATAAGGCAGAGTTGCAAAAGTGCTAAAATATTTCCTGTGATTTTTAAAATATTTAATCTGTACATCAAATAAACGCTTACCAACTGAGATACCCTGATAACTGAACCTTATAACCTTAAAGGGCCTAACAAATATACTGCATTTTGTTGAATATCGTATGATATTTTATAATATTATAATATTTATAATATTTTATAATTCTCAAACAGTCCTGAAAGATAAAGATCATTCCTCTTTTTACAGGTAATTCCTCTTTTTAAGCTCAGAGAAGTTAAGTAACTTGTGAAATAAAGATTACACAGAATTAAGTGTTAAAAGTGGGACTTGACCACAGGTTATTGACCACACAGTCTATACACATGTGTTGTGTGTATATGTGTGTGTGTGCATATGTATAATTTCTCTGGTTATAAATGTAAACAATACTCCTCATTTAAAAAAAATGGAAAGTATGGCGTGCCTGGGTGGTTCAGCTGGTTAAACGTCAGATTCTTGATTTTGGCTCAGGTCACAATCTCACGGTTGGTGAGATTGAGCCCCATGTTGGGCTCTGTGCTGACAGCACTTAGCCTGCTAGGGATTCTTTCTCTCCCTCTCTCTTTGCCCCTCCCCCACTCACACAGGCACACACTCACCCTCTTTCAAAAAAAATGAATAAACCCTAAAAAAATCCTTTAAAAAAATGGAAAACGACATAGAACAGAAAAAAATCCATGATTCTAATATTCATATTGCCTCCTCCATATAAATTTTACAAGTCTATTGATTATAATTTTCTTTTATTTGTGGTGTTTTTCATTGAAAAAGTTTCCATTTCAAAGTAATGAAATGTACCATTTTGGGGATATATTTATTTCATTAAAATTTAAGAAATCTTCAGACAGAACTCTTATAAAGATTGGCCTTTATTTTATTTTAATATATTTTTTGTCTCTATGTGATGCCTCCTTGAGTCTCTACAATTCCCACTAAGCAATATAACTGTCCAATGGAAACTGTTTTGTAACAAGCGTCTTGTATATTCCAGAAAAAATGCCACATATTTTAATATGTTACTTAATTTAATCAACCCACCAATCTTTAGCACAAGCATTATTGTCACTGATGTACAAATAAGGAAACTGAAGAGAAGGGGACATCCCTAAAGTCACACAACTAATAATCTCCATTTCCAATATGCAAATTTTCATTTTCTAATGACTGAATGGTTTATACTTTTTTATTCTTTCATTCCCATTAATATCATAAGAAATCTTATTAAAGATTAAAGTACCAAAAGGTACTCATCCCAATAGCTTTTCTTGGTAAATCAATGACATGATGACATCAATAACCTCATCATCATCATCTTCATCTTCATTAACAACAAAAGATAAAATTAGCTTTGTGAAAACCAGTGATCCTAAGATGGTTTGTAGTTATCAGAATGTTTTAAAAAAAGTTTTATGTGAATAGGAAGATGGCGGCGTAGGAGGACGCGGGGCTCACCGCGCGTCCTGCCGATCACTTAGATTCCACCTACACCTGCCTAAAGAACCCAGAAAACCGCCAGAGGATTAGCAGAAGGGAGTCTCCGGAGTCAAGCGCAGACTAGAGGCCCACGGAAGAGGGTAGGAAGGGCGGCGAGGCGGTGCGCGCTCCACGGACTGGCGGGAGGGAGCCGGGGCGGAGGGGCGGCTCGCCGGCCAAGCAGAGCCCCCGAGTCTGGCTGGCAAAAGCGGAGGGGCCGGACAGTGTTCCGACAGCAAGCGCGACTTAGCGTCTGGGAGGTCATAAGTTAACAGCTCTGCTCGGAAAGCGGGAAGGCTGGAGGACAAAGGGAGGGAGAGCTGCTGAGCCCCCGGACGGCAGAGCTCAGTTTGGTGGGGAACAAAGGTGCTCGCCAGGGCCATCTCTCCCGCCCATCCCCCAGCCAAAATCCCAAAGAGAACCAGTTCCTGCCAGGGAACTTGTACGCTCCGCGCAAACACCCAAATCTGTGCTTCTGCGGAGCCAAACCTCCGGCAGCGGATCTGACTCCCTCCCGCTGCCACAGGGCCCCTCCTGAAGTGGATCACCTAAGGAGAAGCGAGCTAAGCCTGCCCCTCCTGCCCCCGTGCACCTTGCCTACCCACCCCAGCTAATATGCCAGATCCCCAGCGCCACAAGCCTGGCAGTGTGCAAGTAGCCCAGATGGGCCACACCACCCCACAGTGAATCCTGCCCCTAGGAGAGGGGAAGAGAAGGCACACACCAGTCTGACTGTGGCCCCAGCGGTGGGCTGGGGGCAGACATCAGGTCGGACTGCGGCCCTGCCCACCGACTCCAGTTATACACCACAGCACAGGGGAAGAGCACTGCAGGTCCTCACCACGCAAGGGACTCTCCAAAATGACCAAACGGAAGAATTCCCCTCAGAAGAATCTCCAGGAAATAACAACAGCTAATGAACTGATCAAAAAGGATTTAAATAATATAACAGAAAGTGAATTTAGAATAATAGTCATAAAATTAATCGCTGGGCTTGAAAACAGTATACAGGACAGCAGAGAATCTCTTGCCACAAAGATCGAGGGACTAAGGAACAGTCACGAGGAGTTGAAAAACGCTTTAAACGAAATGCAAAACAAAATGGAATCCACGATGGCTCGGCTTGAAGAGGCAGAGGAGAGAATAGGTGAACTAGAAGATAAAGTTATGTAGAAAGAGGAAGCTGAAAGAAAGAGAGATAAAAAAATCCAGGAGTATGAGGGGAAAATTAGAGAACTAAGTGATACACTAAAAAGAAATAATATACGCATAATTGGTATCCCAGAGGAGGAAGAGAGAGGGAAAGGTGCTGAAGGGGTACTTGAACAAATTATAGCTGAGAACTTCCCTGAACTGGGGAAGGAAAAAGGCATTGAAATCCAAGAGGCACAGAGAACTCCCTTCAGACGTAACTTGAATCGATCTTCTGCACGACATATCATAGTGAAACTGGCAAAATACAAGGATAAAGAGAAAATTCTGAAAGCAGCAAGGGATAAACGTGCCCTCACTTATAAAGGGAGACCTATAAGACTCGTGACTGATCTCTCCTTTGAAACTTGGCAGGCCAGAAAGGCTTGGCACGATATCTACAGTGTGCTAAACAGAAAAAATATGCAGCCGAGAATCCTTTATCCAGCAAGTCTGTCATTTAGAATAGAAGGAGAGATAAAGGTCTTCCCAAACAAACAAAAACTGAAGGAATTTGTCACCACGAAACCAGCCCTACAAGAGATCCTAAGGGGGATCCTGTGAGACAAAGTACCAGAGACATCACTACAAGCATAAAACATACAGACATCACAATGACTCTAAACCCATATCTTTCTATAATAACACTGAATGTAAATGGATTAAATGCGCCAACTAAAAGACATAGGGTATCAGAATGGATAAAAAAACCAAGACCCATCTATTTGCTGTCTACAAGAGACTCATTTTAGATCTGAGGACACCTTTAGATTGAGAGTGAGGGGATGGAGAACTATTTATCATGCTCCTGGAAGCCAAAAGAAAGCTGGAGTAGCCATACTTATATCAGACAAACCAGACTTTAAATTAAAGGCTGGAACAAGAGATAAAGAAGGGCATTATATAATAATCACAGGGTCTATCCACCAGGAAGAGCTAACTATTATAAATGTCTATGCGCCAAATACCCGAGCCCCCAGATATATAAAACAATTACTCATAAACATAAGCAACCTTATTGATAAGAATGTGGTCATTGCAGGGGACTTTAACACCCCACTTACAGAAATGGATAGATCATCTAGACACACAGTCAATAAAGAAACAAGGGCCCTGAATGATACATTGGATCAGATGGACTTGACAGATATATTTAGAACTCTGCATCCCAAAGCAACAGAATATACTTTCTTCTCGAGTGCACATGGAACATTCTCCAAGATAGATCATATACTGGGTCACAAAACGGCCCTTCATAAGTTTACAAGAATTGAAATTATACCATGCATACTTTCAGACCACAATGCTATGAAGCTTGAAATCAACCACAGGAAAAAGTCTGGAAAACCTCCAAAAGCATGGAGGTTAAAGAACACCCTACTAACGAATGAGTGGGTCAACCAGGCAATTAGAGAAGAAATTAAAATATACATGGAAACAAACGAAAATGAAAATACAACAATCCAAACGCTTTGGGATGCAGCGAAGGCAGTCCTGAGAGGAAAATACATTGCAATCCAGGCCTATCTCAAGAAACAAGAAAAATCCCAAATACAAAACCTAACAGCACACCTAAAGGAAATAGAAGCAGAACAGCAAAGGCAGCCTAAACCTAGCAGAAGAAGAGAAATAATAAAGATCAGAGCAGAAATAAACAATATAGAATCTAAAAAAACTGTAGAGCAGATCAACGAAACCAAGAGTTGGTTTTTTGAAAAAATAAACAAAATTGACAAACCTCTAGCCAGGCTTCTCAAAAAGAAAAGGGAGATGACCCAAATAGATAAAATCATGAATGAAAATGGAATGATTACAACCAATCCCTCAGAGATACAAACAATTATCAGGGAATACTATGAAAAATTATATGCCAGCAAATTGGACAACCTGGAAGAAATGGACAAATTTCTAAACACCCACACTCTTCCAAAACTCAATCAGGAGGAAATAGAAAGCTTGAACAGACCCATAACCAGCGAAGAAATTGAATCGGTTATCAAAAATCTCCCAACAAATAAGAGTCCAGGACCAGATGGCTTCCCAGGGGAGTTCTACCAGACATTTAAAGCAGAGATAATACCTATCCTTCTCAAGCTATTCCAAGAAATAGAAAGGGAAGGAAAACTTCCAGACTCATTCTATGAAGCCAGTATTACTTTGATTCCTAAACCAGACAGAGACCCAGTAAAAAAAGAGAACTACAGGCCAATATCCCTGATGAATATGGATGCAAAAATTCTTAATAAGATACTAGCAAATCGAATTCAACAGCATATAAAAAGAATTCTTCACCATGATCAAGTGGGATTCATTCCTGGCATGCAGGGCTGGTTCAACATTCGCAAATCGATCAACGTGATACATCACATTAACAAAAAAAAAAGAGAAGAACCATATGATCCTGTCAATCGATGCAGAAAAGGCCTTTGACAAAATCCAGCACCCTTTCTTAATAAAAACCCTTGAGAAAGTCGGGATAGAAGGAACATACTTAAAGATCATAAAGGCCATTTATGAAAAGCCCACAGCTAACATCATCCTCAACGGGGAAAAACTGAGAGCTTTTTCCCTGAGATCAGGAACACGACAGGGATGCCCACTGTCACCGCTGTTGTTTAATATAGTGCTGGAAGTTCTAGCATCAGCAATCAGACAACAAAAGGAAATCAAAGGCATCAAAATTGGCAAAGA
>NC_064817.1:99955117-99999688 GCF_023721935.1 Panthera uncia
CAAACTCCACACCCGAAAAACAAATAACCCAGTGAAGAAATGGGCAGAAAACATGAATAGACACTTCTCTAAAGAAGACATCCAGATGGCCAACAGGCACATGAAAAGATGTTCAACGTCGCTCCTTATCAGGGAAATACAAATCAAAACCACACTCACATATCACCTCACGCCAGTCAGAGTGGCCAAAATGAAGAAATCAGGAGACTATAGATGCTGGAGAGGATGTGGAGAAACAGGAACCCTCTTGCACTGTTGGTGGGAATGCAAATTGGTGCAGCCGCTCTGGAAAGCAGTGTGGAGGTTCCTCAGAAAATTAAAAATAGACCTACCCTATGACCCAGCAATAGCACTGCTAGGAATTTATCCAAGGGATACAGGAGTACTGATGCATAGGGGCACCTGTACCCCAATGTTTATAGCGGCACTCTCAACAATAGCCAAATTATGGAAAGAGCCTAAATGTCCATCAACTGATGAATGGATAAAGAAATTGTGGTTTATATACACAATGGAATACTATGTGGCAATGAGAAAAAATGAAATATGGCCTTTTGTAGCAACATGGATGGAACTGGAGAGTGTGATGCTAAGTGAAATAAGCCATACAGAGAAAGACAGATACCATATGGTTTCACTCTTATGTGGATCCTGAGAAACATAACAGAAACCCATGGGGGAGGGGAAGGAAAAAAAAAAAAAAAGAGGTTAGAGTGGGAGAGAGCCAAAGCATAAGAGACTGTTAAAAACTGAGAACAAATTGAGGGTTGATGGGGGGTGGGAGGGAGGACAGGGTGGGTGATGGGTATTGAGGAGGGCACCTTTTGGGATGAGCACTGGGTGTTGTATGGAAACCAATTTGACAGTAAATTTCATATATTAAAAAAAAAAAGTTTTATGTATGTATGTATGTATGTATGTATTTATTTATATATTTATTTATTTTGGAGAGAGGGAGAGAGAGAATGTAAGTGAGAGAGGGGCAGAGAGTGAGAGAGGGACAGAGAATCTGAAGCAGGCTCAGAACTGACAGCAGAGCAATGTGGGCCTCGAATCCACAAACTGAGATCATGACCTGAGCTGAAGTCAGATGACCAACCGACTGAGCCACCCAGGGACCCCTATAGTCATCAAAACTTTTACTAAATCATAATAGTGACACAATATCCAGTATTTGGAACATGATTAGGACTCAAGTAACAGTTTTTGGATAAGAAGATGAAATGTTGCAATACTATTTTGAGCATAAGAGTATAGAGGAGGGCAGTTATTTTATTTCATGGCTTTAGCTGGCAAAAATAAAAAGAATTTTCTTCATACTCACATCTGTTCTGAAAATCAAAGCATTTTCAGTAGTGTTCCCAGAAGAGTGGTCTTTGTCACTGTCACAATGTTGGTTTGCTGCCTCAGGAGCTCCCTGAGTGAAATCTGAAACTGGCCTCCATACACAGAAGAGGCAGAGGAGGCTAAAAAATGAGGCAGACCTCCAAACTGGTAGTTCACAATTTTAATAAGCAAGCGAAGTCACATGTAAGCCTTGTCTTGGGCAGCTGCAAGACAAGTTGATGATTGCTGCACCACATGCTAGAACCTTAAAACGTTATACAGAAGCCTTTACTAGGTTTAGTTATGCATACAGTCCAGATGGCCTCAACAGCACTTTACTCTCTCAAGACTACATCCTTAAAGCTGCTCCTAGTGTGATAACAATAGATGGATTGCCCATTCCAAGGATAGGTGAGGGCATAAGGATCTTTTGATTGCCTAGGTTGATCTTGTGGGTCAACTGGCAGTCACATCTTCTCAATGATGTTGTCCAATACACAAGCTTTTCCCAGCAAGAAGAAAAACAAAGGGTTATTGCCTCTGATCCTTTTGTAAATCTTTAGTAAAATTTAGCCATTTGTCTCATGTTACGTTAAACACATCTTATCAGTCTATACTGCTGAAAGAAAAGCGTCAATGGAAAACTGGAGAGACCAAAAAATGGTTCTCATTTAGCAGTAACTTCTCACTCTTCCCTTCCTCAGCCCTTGGAAACCATTAATCTATTTTTGTTTCTATGGATCTGCTTATTTGGCACATTTCATATAAACGAAACCATACTATATGCAATCTTTTGTGACTGATTTCTTTCACTCAGCACGTTTTCAAAGTTCATCCATAATGTAAAATATATTAGTGCTTCATTCTTTTTAATGGGTGAATAATATTGCATATTATGGATATATATCCCACTTTATTTATCCATGATCAGTTGATGGGCATTTGAGTTGTTTCTGCTTTATGGCAATTATAAATAATGATGCTATGAACACTTATGAATTATTTTTGTGTGGATACATATTTTCAGTTGAGTATATACCTAAAATTATTATTTCTGGGACACAAGGAACCATATTGTCTACATTTTGAGGAACTAAAAGACTTCCAAAGTGGCAGTAGTACTATTATATATTCACACCAATGATGTATGTTAATTCACATTTCTCCATATTTTCATCAGTATTTGTTATTGACTGTCTTATTAATTATAACCATGCCAGTGGGTGTGAAGTGTATTTGTGGTGCTTGATTTGCATTTCACTGATGGATAATGATGTTGGACACCTCTTCATGTATTTGTTGGCCATTTATATATCTTTGGGGACATTTCTATGCAAATCCTTTAAATATTTATTCAAAAAAATTGAGTCATTGTTTATTTACCTGAATTATCACCTTTTTTTTCGGATTCTGAAGTGTTTTTATTTTTATTTTTATTCACTTTTTGTTTCAAATTTTTATTTAAATTTTATTAGTTAACATATAGTGTAATATTATCTTCAAAAGTAAACTTTACTGATTCAATACTTACATATGATACCCAGTGTCACTTTCTTTTAATAGACTATTTTTTTAAAGATAAGTTTTAGATTCACACGAAATTGAGGGGAGAGTACAGAGTGTTTCCATATACTTCCTGTCACCATACAAGCACAGCCTCCCTATCAACATCTGTTGATGGAGAACATTTATTAAAAACATTTATTAAACTTGCATTGACACATTCATTATCACCCAAGTCTGTAGTTTACATTATGGTGCACTCTTGGCATTCTTCATCAAGAATCCTGTGAGTTTGGAAAAACGTACAATGACATGTATCCACCATTATAATACCATAAAGAATAGTATCAGTGCCTTAAAAATCTTTTCATTCCACCTATTTATCCCTTTCTCCTCTCTAACACCCCAAAACTACTGAATTTTTTTTACCCTCTCCATAGTTTTGCCTTTTCTAAAATATCACATAGTTGGAATCATACAGTATGTTGCTGAAGGAAACTGGAATATGTTACCCCACAATATAACCTTTGACATAAAAAAATATTTTGTGCTGTAGGCAATTAGGAAGTAGGAAAAGTAGAAAAAGCTCCCACATTTTTCCCTAACAGTAGGATATAAATTATTCACTGGAGACAGAATTTTATCAGCCTAGAGATGGCACCAGAAGAATCTGCAAGAAGCCTTACTCCATTCGTTTTCTTCCATCTATTTATTTTTCACAATTTGCTACCCTTGGAAACCTAAAATTGCTTTCTTTTATCTTGTCATTTGTCAACAAATATATTGTTTTCTTATTGAAGATGCTATATGAGCTGGAATACTAAGCCATTTTGGGTTACTTTTCATTTAGGTTTCTCCCTTATGATGTACACTGCATGTGTTAAAATAGATTTTCTTTTGTTAAACTATCTTTTATTATAGGACTCTCAGCTAAGAACTCAGAAGGGTAGAGGACAAATTATTTTTCCTTACTATGTAGTCTTTTCAAATTTCACTAAGTAATATTCATTTAATGCTTCTCCATATCTTTTCATGGTTTAATAGCTCATTTATTTTTAGTGCTGAATAATATTCCATTGTCTGAATATACCAGTTTATTAATCCATTCACTGAAAGTTGTTTCCAAGTTTTGGCAATTATAAACAAAGCTGTAAACATCATCTGTATTCAGATTTTTGTGTGGAAATAAGTTTTAAATTCCTTTGGGTAAGCATCAATATTCACAATTATTGGAACATATGGTTTAATGTTGTAAGAAAATGTCAATTTTTTTTTCCAAAGTGGCTATACTATTTTGCATTCTCTCCAGCAATGATGATAGTTCCTTTTGCTCCACAACTTTACCCACATTTTTTGTTGTCCATGTTCTGGATTGTGATCTTTCTGATAGATGTGTGGTAGTTTTAATTTGCAAATGATGTGGAACATCTTTGCAAATTCTTATTTTCCATCTGTACATCTTCTTTAGTGAGGTCTATATTAAGGTCTTTTGGCCTATTTTTAAAGTTTTGTTGTTGTCTTATTTCATTTTAAGGGTTGTTGGTATATTTCAGATAACAGTCATTTATCAGATTTGTCTTTTGCAAATATTTTTTTCCAAGTCTGTTACTTGCCTGTCAGTCTTTTGACATCGACTTCCACAGAACACAAATTTTAAAATTTAATGAAGTCCATCTTATCAATTATTTCTTTCATGGATTGTATTTTTGGTGTTTTTATCTAAAAAGTCATTGCCATACCCACGGTTATCTAAGTTTTAGCTGATGTTCTGTAAGTTTTGTAGTTTCAAGTTTAATATTTTGGCCTGTGATCCATTTTCAGTTATTTTTTGTGAAGTAAGGCATGTGTTTAGTTTAAAATTTTTGCATGTGGATGTCCAGTTTTTCTAGCACTATTTATTGAAAAGACTATTTTTCTTTCATTGTATTGCATTTGCTCCATTTTTGAAAATCAGTTGACTATATTTATGTGCCTATTTCTGAGCTCTTTCTTCTGTTCTGCTGGTATATTTGTCTAGTCTTTCACTAATACCACACTGTCTTGATTACTGTAGTTTTATAGTAAATCGTGAGGTTGGGTACTGTCTCTCCTCCAATTTTGTTCTCCTTCACTGTTGTGTTGTCTATTCTGGGTCTTTTGCCTCTCCATATACACTTTAGAAGCAATTTATTGATATCTAAAAACTAACTTCTTGGTGTTTTGATTTAAATTGTGTTTAATCTGTAGATAAGGTTGGAAAGACCTAATATCTTGAGAATATTGAGTCTTCTGACCATGAACATGGAATATCTCATTTATTTAGTACTTTGATTTTATTCATCAGAGTTTTATAGATTTATTCATATAGATCTTATACATATTTTGTGAGAATTATATCTCAGTATTTCATTTTTTAGGTACTAATACAAATGTCATATTATTGTTTTGAAATTCAAATTCAGTATTGGAGGTCTTAGCCTCAGCAATCAGATTACACAAATAAATGAAAAGCATCCAAATCAGCCAGGAGGAGGTCAAACTTTCACTCTTCGCAGATGACATGATACTCTATATGGAAAACCCAAAAGATTCCACCAAAAAGCTGCTAGAGTTGATTCATGAATTCAGCAAAGGTGCAGGATATAAAATCAACGCACAGAAATCGGTTGCATTCTTAAACACCAACAATGAAGCGACACAAAGAGAAATCAAGGAATCGATCCCATTTACAGTTGCACAAAAAAACCCACAAAATACCTAGGAATAAATCTAACTAAAGAGGTGAAAAAGCTACAAACTGAAAATTATAGAAAGCTTATGAAAGAGATTGAAGAAGACACAAAAACAAATATTGTTACAATGTCAATACTATCCAAAGCAATCTACATATTCAATGCAATCCCTATCAAAATAACACCAGTATTCTTCACAGAACTAGAACAAATAATCCTAAAATTTGAATGGAACCAGAAAAGACCCCGAATAGCCAAAATAATCTTGAAAAAGAAAACCAAAGCAGGAGGCATCACAATCCCAGACGTCAAGCTATACTACAAAGCTGTAATCATCAAGACAGTATGGTACTGGCACAAGAACAGACACTCAGATCAATGGAACAGAATAAAGAACCCAGAAATGGACCCATAAACGTATGGCCAACTAATCTTTGCCAAAGCAGGAAAGAATATCCAATGGAATAAAGGCAGTCTCTTCAGCAAGTGGTGCTGGGAAAAGTGGACAGCGACATGCAGAAGAATGAACCTGGACCACTTTCTTACACCATACACAAAAATAAACTCAAAATGGATGAAAGACCTCAATGTAAGATAGGAAGCCACCAAAATCCTCGAGGTGAAAGCTGGCAAAAACCTTTTTGATCCGGTCCGCAGAGCCAGATCTTACTCAACACATCTCTGGAGACAAGGGAAACAAAGGCAAAAATTAACTACTCGGACCTCATCAAAATAAAAAGCTTCTGCACAACAAAGGAAACAATCAGTAAAACTAAAAGGCAACCGATGGAATGGGAGAAGACATTTGCAAATGACATATCAGATAAAGGATTAATATCCAAAATCTACAAAGGACTTATCAAACTCAACACCCAAAAAACAAATAATCCAGTGAAGAAATGGGCAAAAGACATGAATAGACACTTCTCCAAAGAAGACATCCAGATGGCCAACCGCCCCATGAAAAATTGCTCAACATCACTCATATGTGTGTGTATACATATATGTAAACACACACACACATATACATACAATGGATTATTACTCAGCAATCAAAAAGAATGAAATCTTGCCATTTGCAACTACGTGGATGGAATTAGAGGGTATTAGCTAAATGAAATTAGAGAAAGACAAAAATCATATGACTTTACTCATATGAGGACTTTAAGAGACAAAACAGATGAACATAAGGGAAGGGAAACAAAAATAATATAAAAACAAGGAGGGGGACAAAACAGAAGAGACTCATAAATATGGAGAACAAACTGAAGGTTTCTGGAGGGGTTGTGGGAGGTGGGATGGCATAAATGGGTAAGGGGCACTAAAGAATCTACTCATGAAATCATTGTTGCACTGTATGCTAATTTGGATGTAAATTTTAAAAAATAAAAAATAAACATAAATAAATGAAATTCAAATTCACCTTATTAATAGATGATGTATAAGAAAATGATTGACTTTTGTGTGTTAATCTTGTATCCTACAACCTTGCTATAATCATTTATTATTTTCAAGAGGTTTTTTTTTTCAATTCTTTTGGATTTTCTACATTGAAAATTGCATCATCTGTAAACAAAGGCAGTTTTATTTCTTCCTTACCAATCTGTATACTTTTGATTTTTTATTCCTGTCTTTGTGTGTTAGCTGGTACTTCTAGTATAATGTTGAAAAGGAGTGGTTAGAGGAGACATTCTTATTGGAAACCTCCTAGTTTCTCACCATTAACCATGATGTTACCTATGGTTAAATTTTATTTTATTTTAAGTTACAAATTTTTTGTAGATATTCTTTGTCAAGTTGATTAATTTCCCCTATATTCATAGTTTACTGAGAGTTTTTAAAAATTATTATTATAGGTGAGTGTTGGATTTTGTCAAATGCTTTTTCTGTACCTATTAATATGATCATGTGATTTAAAAATTTTTTTTTATTTTTTAGCCCCCTAGTGTGATGCGTTATATTAATTTTTGAATGTTGAATCAACCTTGAATACCTGGGTAAATCCTACTTGTTTGTGGCGTATAATTATTTTTATACATTGTTGGATTTGCTTCACTAATATTTGCTTCACTAATATTTTTTCAGGATTCATAAATCTGTGCTCATGAAGGATATTGGTCTCTAGTTTTCTTGTTATGTCTTTCTCTGGTTTTAATATTAGGGCAATGATGGACTTACAGAATGAATTAGGATATATTCCCGCTGCTTCTATCCTCTGAAAAAGATTTTAGAGATTGTATAATTTCTTCCTTAAATGTTTGGTAGAAATAACCAGTAATCCCATCTTGTTGGTCTTGGTTCTTCCTGTTTTGGAAAATTTTTAATTATCGATTCAACTTATTTAATGAATATAGTCCTATTCAGATTGTCTTTTTCTTCTTGTGTGAGTTTTTGCAAATTGTGTCTCTCAAGAAAGTTTTCCATTTCATGTAGGCTATCAAACTTGTGCACCTAAAGTTGTGAAGAGTACTCCTTTACTCTTGCTTTTATTTATTTCTAACTATATGTGTAGCTTTGAACAAGTTGCTTTATGTCTATTCAATTTCTTCATTTATGAAATGGAATTGATAATGCTAATCATGCAGGTCTGTTGTGAGGATTAACAAAGATTAGCAGAGATCAAAGACCTAAGAGCTAGTCTTGATGAATTAGAAAATGATATGACTGAGATGCAAAACAAACTAGATAAAGTGATGAAGAGGATGGAAGAAACAGGGGAGAGGATAAGCGAAATAGAAGATAAAAGTATGGAAAATAATGAAGCCAAAAAAAGAGGGAATAGAAATTCTAGATCATGAGGGGATACTTAGAGCACTAAATGATTCTAAGAAATGAAACAATATCCATATAATAGGAATCACAGAATAAGAAGAGTGGGAAAAGGGGGCAGAAGGTTTATTTGAACAAATTATAGTTGAGAACTTCTCTAATCTGAGTAAGGAAACAGTCATCCCAGTCCAAAAGATACAGGAAACTCCCTTCAAAAGTAACAAAAACAGGTCAAAACCACGACATATTATAGTGAAACTTTCAAAATACAATTATAAAGAGAGAGGGTGGAAATATTCAATGAGCTGTATAAAAAAAATATGCAGCCAAGAATCCTTTATCCAGCAAGGCTTCCATTCAAAATAGGAGAGATGAAGACTTTCCCAAACAAAAACTAAAGGGGTTTGTGACCACTAAATAAGCCCTGAAAGAAATTTTAAGAGAGACTCTGTGAGTGGAAAGCAGCAAAGACTACAAAGGACCAAATAACATCACCAGAAACACCAAATCTACAGATAACACAATGGCACTAAATTCATAATCACTTTCAATAATCACTCTGAATGTAAATGGACTAAATGCTCCAATCAAAAGACACAAGGTAGCAGAATGGATAAAAAAAAAACCCACAAGCTCCATCTTTATGCTGTCTACAAGAAATTCATTTTAGACCTAAAAACACTGGTAGATTGAAAATGAGGGGATGGAGAACCATCTATCATGCTAATGGACATCAAAAGAATGCTGGATGAGCCATACTTATATCAGACAAACTAGATTTTAAAACAAAGACTGTAACAGGGATGAAGAAGAGCATTATATCAAAATTAAGAGGTCTATCTGTCAAGAAGAGCTAACAATTGTAAATATTTATGCTTCCCAACTTGGAGGAACCCCAATATATAAATAAATTAATCACAAACATAAAAAAAACCTCATTGATAATAATACCATAATTGTAGGATACTTTAATACATCTCTTACAACAATGGACAAATCATCTAAACAGAGGATCAACAAGAGAAGAATGGCTTTGAATGAGACACTGGACCAGATGACTTCACAGATATATACAGAACATTTCTTCCTAAAGCAGCAGAATACACATTCTTCTTGAGTGTACATGGAACATTCTCCAGAATAGATCACATACTGGGTCACAAATCAGCCCTCAATAGGTAATTAAAAATTATGATATATATTCATTATTATTTTAATTATATATCTTTCTAGATATGTCTCATGAGACAAGAGAAATAAAAGGAAAAATAAACTATTGGGACTATATCAATATAAAAAGCTTCTGCACAGCAAAGGAAACAACAAAACTAAAAGGCAACCAATGGAATTCGAGAAGATATTTGCAAATGACATATCAGATAAGGGGTTAGTATACAAAATCTATAAAGAACTTACCAAACTCCACACCCAGAAAACAAATAATCCAGTGAAGTTTGGGTAGAAGACTTTCATAGACAATTTCCCAAAAAAGACACCCAGTTGACTAACAGACACATGAAAAGATGCTCAACATCATTCATCATCAGAGAAATACAAGTCAAAACCACAATGAGATACAACCTCACACCTGTCAGAATGATTAAAATGAAAAACTCAGGAAACAGCAGATGTTTGTGATATGGGGAAAGAGGAATTCTCTTGCACTGTTGGTAGGAATGCAAACTGGTGCAGCCACTCTGGAAAACAGTATGGAGGTTCCTCAAAACATTAAAAATAGAAATACCTTACAACCCCACAATTGTACTACTAGGTATTTATCCAAAGCATACAAAAAAGGCTGATCCAAGGGGGCACAGGCACCCAAATGTTTATGGCAATGCTATCAACAATCTCCAAAGTACGGAAAGAGGCCAAATGTCCATCAGTTGATGAATGGATAAGGTGATGTGGTATATATATACAATGGGATATTACTCAGCGATCAAAAAGAATGAAATCTTGCCATTTGCAGCAACATGGATGGAACTGGAGGCTATTATGCTAACTGAAATAAGTCAGTAAGAGAAAGACAGATATCACATAATTTCACTCATATGTGGAATTTAAGAAACTTAAGAGATGATCAGAGGGGAACGTAAGGAAAATAAGATAAAAACAGGGAGGAAGGCAAATCATAAAAGACTCTTAAATGCAGGAAAAAAAACACAAAAACCTGAGGTTTCCTGGAGGGAAGGTGGGTGGGGGGATGGGCCAAATGGGTGATGGGCATTAAGGAGGGCACTTGTTAGGATGAGCCCTGGGTGTTATATATAAGAGATAAATCGCTGGGTTCTACTCCTGAAACCAATACTACCCTGTATGTTAACTAACTTGAATTTTAGTAAATAAATTAAAAACAATAACAGTTGGGATAATTTTGTTGTTTTCTCATAGAATATTTTTCTTGTTATTTGAGCAATATTTGAGGAAAATAATCTCAGACATTTGAAATATATTTTCTTATTTTAGAAGATTTTAGACATAGATTTTCCCTCAAAATTGTAGTTCACGCTTGTTCATGTTCTGATGTTTTCTAATTTTCTCAGTGAAGGTTTCCATGTTGGTACAGTAGAGGAATAAAATTTTGTATAAGAATTTGGTATTTAACATATCAGGGATCTACAAGAACCCTTATCAAGATTCTTTAATTTTAAAAAATTAATGTTTAATGTTTATTTATTTATCTTTGAGAGAGAGAGAGAGAGAGAGATCGTGAGCAGGGAGGGGCAGAGAGAGAGGGAGACACAGAATCTGTAGCAGGCTACAGCCTCTGAGCTGTCAGCACAGAGCCCAATGCGGAGCTCAAAGTCACCAGTTGTGAGATCATGACCTGAGCCAAAGTCGGATGCTCAACTGAGCCACCCAGACACCCCTAAAGAATTTTTTTTAATTCTGACTTTAATAAACTGTTATTAGTGGTTTATTAAATTTTATATAAATGTTAAAAGCCTAACTCATTAATTTAAAAATTTTCTTTGTTAATGTTTAGTCTTCATAATTATTTTATAAATAATTTATGATCATCCTGAACATTTAGTAAAAACAGAAAAAATAACACAGAAAATAAATACTTTTAATGTCTTAAGCAGAGGGATTCACCAAAAATTTTATACTGTATAGCAATAAGGATATGCTGGATTATCTTGCAATTACAAACAAATTGCAAACATAAATGATTAAAAACAGCAATGCTCATTTCTGCTCATACTAAATGTAAAATAAAGGTCTTCAGGGAGCCTATGTCTAACAAATTCACTCAGGGACACATACACTGACAAACTTTCCACCTTTTTTTAGGACACTAAATTCTCCACATCAAACTTCAAAGTTTATGATTACAGGAAAAGTAAGCAGGGAAAATCATGCACTGGCTACTAAATATTTCTGCCTAGAGATAGCAAATGTCATTCCTGTTCATTCCATTGGCCAAATCAAGTTATATGGTTAAGCTCACTTCAAGGGGACAGAGAGTCTTCCCTTGTGCCTACAAGGAGAAAAGTACTGAAAATATTGGTGGTCACTTAGAGTGTCTACAGCACACTATAAATTTCCAGGTTTTTATTGTGTACTTAGTAAGTATACATTCATGCAATTGGTGTTTTACTATAGGAGCTAGTTTTCCAACTTTCACTTAACAAGACATGGCAAACATTTTCCCATACCAGAAAATATTTTTCAACTTTATTTTTGTGTCATATCTCATAGATGTACCAAAATTTCACTTTTAAATCCCAAAATGTGGGGTATTTTCAATTTTATGTATTCGATGTAATAACATGGCAAAAGCCTTATTCATAAATATTTTCACATAGTTTTCTTTTTCATGAGAAATTTTAAAAAGTACAATAAATTCAATCAAATAGTATAAGTATTATGAAAGCCATTGAGGATCTCATTTTATTCTGTATCTTCTCTAACTTTGTATTTTAAGTCATGGTCTACACTACTTCAGAAATCCAGAAAAAATTAAATATCTATCAATTTTTAATTTTTTCTCAATTCTCATTGCAGTCTGGATATTGTTATATATGGTCCAAGTGACTGTTAAATTATAATCACTACTCATTGAAAGAGACAAATATACTACCAAAAGTTTATGATAAAGCTGTCTGTTTGGTGAGTTCCATGCCAGGAAATCTCCCTATTTAAGGAGCCTAAACATGTCACCTGACAGTAGTTCTTCTCTGTACAATTTTTGAAGAGTCTGTAATACTTTGCATATTTTGAATCAAATATTGCTTCATTTTCCTCTATATATCCCCACCTTCTAAATGCCTCTAAAAGGATAGATAATCTGACAAACAATAAAAAGTATATTACATTAGGATTTTATATTAAAGCAACACTATGGAAATGAAACTGTGAACATATGGCATTTCTTGCTTGTGATGCCAGGTGACTGTAATGTATTTTGCTTTATGGTCAATTTGGGGGATGTAAACTATTACAGATGTAGTTGTCCTTTTTTGCATTTTCAGAAGTTGCTATTCGACCAAATGTTGTGACAAAATTTAATGAATTGTGTAAAAAAATAACCCAAAATCTAGAACTGTGAAACTCTTGAAATATGTTTTAGTTTCCCAGTTTAGGGCATAGAAATAGCACACTAAAACCTACTAAATTGTAATAAAATCAACCTGAACGATTCTGATTCAAAATTACAAAAGTAAAGAATTTAGGTATTTTAGAAGTGATTCTTTGATGAACAAACAAAAGATGTCTAAGCATATTCTTTCTGAATATAGCATCAGAATTAGCAATTTTTATAACTATATGTGTAGAGATGTAGTAATCTAAATATATTACTCCGAAATTTGTGTAGTGCCAATTTATATAATATCAACATACCTTGGGGTGGTTAAATATTATTTGTGAATGGAATGCAATAAATAGTAGACTCTTATTCTTAGTAACACATGACTAAACTAGAGAGAATTGGCTAAATCTGCTTATGTATTTGAATGGTTCTTACTACAACTATATTTATAAAGCTCTCAAATCTGTTTTCAAAGGTCAAGTGAAACCCTATAGAGGTTTGTATAGGGTTATTTGTTACAGATGACAGTTAAAGCTACTCATGTAATTTTGGACACACACAATTAAAAAGAGCTTCAATTGATCTGGTTAACTTTATATATTTTATTAATTATTTACTTATTGAATAATATACATAATATATTTTGGTGGTATGTACTAGACACTGATACAGGTGCTAACAACAGTGAAGTGAAGTAAAGAGAAATCCATGAAAAAGAGTTTTAAAGCAAACATGTTAAAGTAATAACTATATTTACCTATGAATAGTGGTAACATGGGTGATTTTTTCTTCATTTTTATTCTACTTTTGTATAAATTACATATATTCTATAATTGTGTTATTGTTACAATAAAGAAAACAAAAGAAGAAAAATTAAATTTTAGGCCATAAAATTAGCAAGGTGCTATTACTAATGTAAGTCAACAATATACAAGATTCTGGGGCATCTGAGTGGCTCAGTCAGCTAAGTGTCTGACTCTTGGTAATGGCTCAGGTCATGATCTCACAGTTAGGTTTGTGGGATTGAGCCTTGTGTTGGGCTCTACACTGACAGTGTGGAACCTGCTTGGGATTCTCTCTTTCCCTCTCTCTCTGCTTCTACCCCACTCGTTCTCTCTCTCAAATTAAATAAACAAACTTTAAAAAAATTAATATTCAACATCCTATTTTTCCATAAATCTCATTATTAGCTATTATTTGGCCTTTATACAAAAGTCAGAATCCTCTCCATATATTACTTACTCTTTTTGTCTATGTTCTGTAATAATTATTTTTGTCGCTGTATTTTTGTGCAAAAGAATAGATATATGGGACTTGAACTCTTCCTTTACCTATCTTTAGTCTCCTCATTTCTAAATTTAAAAGTCTAGAGTATAAAGTAAAGTGTCTGTAAGATATAAAACACAGCATTTGTGGAATAGTGAATATGATCTATCTTTTCTTTATTGAATTGTGATTGAATTACCAAACCCCATAATATGTGTAGGAAGAGGAGATATAGGAATAGCTTCTGTTTTATTTTCTCCTCTCCAGCATACTTTCAGTGAATTTTCAGGACTGGAAGAAATGAGGAAGTCATTGAGAATTTTTGATAATAGAAAATTATTTAGGCTTTGAGGTGAAAAGAAAAGCATGGGGAAGACACTGTGAGTGAATGAATATAAAGTGGTAACCACTGTTAGGAAAATTGGATGGAAGAAGAACAATGTCTGGTCAGCACACACAGTGCTAGATCATCACTAAATCAAGCTACTGTCAGATAATAGAATGTGGTAGATGGATGCAATAGACCCCTATGCTTGGTGAACTTAAAGACAGTATGTGCATTATTGATTGAAAGGTACTGATGGGCTATTTCCTGGTGGAGTGCATTAACTGAGTAAGAAATCAGGATGGGCCTGATAATAATTGGGTAATACATTAAAAAGAGATATAATAATGTGGTGCCTCTACTTTTCTGTTTTTTCTATATTTATGTTTTTTGAGAATACTGTCTCTAGTTATCTATATTCCAGTGATAATGTTTGATTTAACATCTTATACAGTTTGTCAGTATACTTAGTGTAATGGATTATCTTGGTTTCTCCACCTATTACTCACTGTATATATGGAGTAGATCTGCTCAATTTGAGTTAGGATTATAATGGGGTCGACCCTTCCATTCAACATATAAGACAGTGTACAGAACAAAATTACATGGAAACATTTTTTAAATGGTATGCAATACCAGGAATAAATCCCATTTGATTGTGGTGAATAATTTTTAATATATTGTTGGATTCAGTTTGGTAACATTTTGTTGAGGATTTTTGCATCTCTGTTCATCAGAGATATTGGCCTGTAGTTCTATCTTTCTCTCTCTTTCTTTTTTTGGTGGTGTCTTTATCTGGTTTTGTATCAGGGTAATGATGGCCTCATATAATGCATTTGGAAGTTTTTCCTCCTCTTCTAATTTTTGGAATACTTTCAGAAGAATAGGTATTAACTTTTTATTTTTTTTAATGTCTATTTATTATTTTTGAGAGAGAGAGAGACAGAATGTGAGTGGGTTAGGGGCAAAGAGAGAGGGAGACACAGAATCCAAAGCAGTCTCCAGGCTCTGAGCTGTCAGCACAGAGCCCGATGCGGAGCTCGAACTCACGAGAGCGTGAGATCATGACCTGAGCCAAAGTCGGACGCTCAACTGACTGAGCCACCCAGACACCCCGATATTAGCTCTTTAAATGTTTGATAGAATTCACCTGTATAGTCATCGGATCTTGGACTTTTGATGGTGTTATTTTTTGATTACATATTCAATTTTATTGCTCGTAATTGGTCTATTGAAATTTTTAATTTTTTGAGGGAACTACATACTGTTTTCTATAGTGGCTATGCCAATTTTCATTCCAACCAACAGTGACCAATTTTTCTCCTTTCTTTACATTGTCACTAACGCATATCTCTTGTCTTTTGATAGTAGCCCTTCTAATATGTGAGAGGTGATATCTCATTGTGATTTTGATTTGTATTTTCCTCATGATTAGTGATATTAAACTGATATAGTTGTTGGCTATTTGTAAGTCTTCTTTTGAAAACTGTCTTTTTATTTCTTCTGCCTATTTTTAATCACATTTTTGAGTTATTAAGTTGTATTCATTCTTTCAGACACTACACCTTTTTAGGTGTATGGTTTTCGAGTATATCTCCCCATTTTATAATTGCTATTTTATTTTTGTAGACTGTTTTTTTTTCTATTTCGAAGCCTTTTGGCTTGATGTAGTGTCCCTTATTAATTTTTGCTTTTGTTCTTTGTGCTTTTGGTGTTAGTTCCCAAAAAACTCATTGCCAAATCCAATGACAAAGGAGCTTTTCCCTTATGATTTCTTCTAGGAATTCTATGGTTTCAGGTCTTATGTTTAAATCTTTAATCTATTTCAAGTTTATTATAGTGAATAGTAGAAGATAGGGGTCTAAATTCATTTTTCTGCATGTATTCATCCAGTTGTCTTAGAGTCATTTGTGAAGAGACTATCCCTTTCCCATTAAGTGTTTTTGGATCTATTGTCATATATTAGTTGAACATATATGTGACTTTATTTCTGGGATCTTTATTATGTTCTATTGGTCTGCATGTCTATTTTTGTGTCCAGTACCAAAATGCTTTAATTCCTATAGATTTATAGTATAGTTTGAAATCAGGAGGCATGATGCTTCCAGTTTTATTATTCTTTCTCAGGATTGCTTAGGCTATTTATGGTCTTTTGTGGTTCAATACAAATTTTAAAATTATTATTTTATTTCTGTGAAAAATTCCATTGTAATTTCAAAAGGGGACCATGGTTTTAAGTAAAATGGGCACTTAAACAATATTAATTTTTCCAGTCCATAAACCTGGGGGTATTTTTTACTTGTGTGTGTCTTTAATTTCTTTCATCAAAGTCTTATAGGCCTCAGTGTACACCTCTTTCACCTTCTTGGTTAAAATTATTCATAATTATTTTATTTTTGATGCTATTGCAAATGGGATTGTTTATTTCTTTTTAGATATTTTATATAAACAATGTAACTGATTTACATATATTAATTTTGTATCCAGCAACTTTACTGAATTCATTGATAAGTTCTAACAGTTCTTTGGTTGAGTCTTTAAAATTCTCTATATGTAAGATTATATAATACAATGAAAATTTTACTTCTTTCAAATTTGGATGTGTTTCATTTCTTTATCTTGCTTGATTGCTCCAGCTGGAACTTCCAGTACTATGTTTAGTAAGAGTGATAAAAGATATCATATGTTTTCACTCATATGTGGATATTGAGAAGCTTAACAGAAGACCATGGGGGAAGGGAAGGGGAAAAAAAGTTACAAAGAGGGAGGGAGGCAAACAATAAGAGACTCTTAAATACAGAGAACAAACTGAGGTTTGATGGGGGTGGGGGAGAGGGGAAAGTGAGTGATGGGCATTGAGGAGGGCATTTGTTGGAATGAGCACTGGGTGTTGTATATAAGCCAATTTGACAATAAATGATATTTTTAAAAAGTGGGCACCTTTAACATGTTCTTTATTTTAGAGGAAAAGTTTTCAATCATTCACTATTGAGTATAATGTTAGCTGTAGGTTTGTCAAATATGATCTTTATTATGCTGATGTATGTTTCTTCTATACCCAATTTATTGAGCATATTTTTTTCATGAAAGGATATAACATTTTGTCATTTTTTCCTGCATATATTGAGATGATTGTATTATTTTATATTTCATTTTATTAATGTGGTGTATTTACACTTAATGATTTGCATATGTTGAATGATCTTTGCATCCCCCAGATAATTCCACTTGGTCATGGTCTATAGTTTTCTTTTCCTGTGGTGTCCTTATCTGGCTTTGCTATCAGGGTAATGCTGGCCTCATAAAAATAGGTGAAAGGGATTAAGAATACAATCATCATAATGAGCATTGAGTATTGTATAGAATTGTTGAATCATTATATTGTACACTTGAAACAAATATAAGACTATATGTTAATTATACTTGAATTAAAAAATAAATAAAAATTAAATACATTTGGAAGTATTCCTTCCTCTTTAATTTTTTTGAATAGTTTGAGAAAGATTGCCATTCATTCTTTAAATGTTTGGTAAGATTTGTCAGTGAAACCATCTGGTCCTGGGCTTTTCTGTGTTGGGAAGTTTTTGATTACTGATGCAATCTCCTTGTTCATTATTGGTCTATTCATATTTAGATTTATTCATGATTCAGTTTTGGTAGGTTGTATGTTTCTAGGAATGTCTCCATTTCTTCTAGGTTATCCTATTTGTTGGCATAATATTTCATAGTAGTGTCTTATAATCCTATGTATTTTTGTGGTATCAGTTGTCATGTCTCCTTTCATTTATGATTTTACTTATTTGAATCTTTTGTCTTTTTTTCTTAGTCTAGCTACGATTTGTCAATTTTCTTTTTCTTCTCAAAAAACACCTCAGTTTCATTGGTCTTCTCTGTTGTTTCCTTGTCTCTATTTATTTATGTACTGAGTTTTGTTATTTCATTCATTCTGCTAACATTTGCATTAGTTTGTTCTTTGAGGTGAGATTGAGCTTTTTCTTGTTTCTTAATGTAGGCATTTTGTTGGTATAAACTTTTGTATTATAACTGATTTTGCAGAATCCCATAGTTTTGATATATTGTACTTCCATCTTTGTTTGTCTCAGAATATGACTTGATATCCTTCTTGATTTCTACTTTTATCCATTGGTTGTTCAGTGGCATGTTGTTTAATCTCCATATATTTGTGAATTATCCAGGTTTTCTTATGTTCTTGATTTCTAGTTTCATAACTGTGACCAGAAAATATACTTGCTATGATTTCAATTACTTTGAATTTGCTAAGATTTGTTTTGTGACCTATAGTATGATATATCCTGAAAAACATTCTGTGTACACTCAAGAAAAATGTGTATTTTGCAGCTATTGGATGAAAAATTCTATTTGTTAGGTCCATTTGGTCTGAAGTATGGTGTAAGTCCAGTGTTTCTTTGTTGATTTTCTGTCTGAATGATCTATCCATTGTTGAAATTCAATTCCTTTTCAATTATTGTATTGTTATCTATTTCTCCTTTCAGATTTGTTAGCATTTGCTTAATATATTTATTTGCTCTGAAGTTGGGTGCATATATATTTGTGATTTTTATATATTTTGAATTTGACACATATATCATTATGTAATGATCTTCTTTGTCTTTTGTTACCATTTTTGGACTTCTTTCTACCATTTTTGGCCTTCTTGTCCATGGGTGACTCTTTAAGTCAGTGTTCTCCAGAAGCTTACAGATCATGGCTAAAAGGGGCTGGAACCAGTTCACAGATTCCTAGTGGTCTACAGATAGTACTGTGGTTTTTCTGCCTGTTCCCCAGTGCACAGGCTGCTGATATAACTTCCTAGTCCTTCAATGCATGGTGCTGTATTCTTCAACACCCACAGAGGCACTTTTGTTTGGGGATGGATAGTAGTTTGTTGTTGAGGGTGGGAACAAAATGAAAAGGGATATCTTATGCTGCCACAATGATGATGTCACTCCCTGAGACCAGAAATTTAAGTCAACTATGATTCATATGCTAAGTATTCTAACAGTTGAAATATGTAAGAACATATGTGCAAAAGAGGCAAAGAGATGGAAATCCTAAGAAAGGACTAAAATGAAATTCCACAGATTTAAAACACTGTAACTGAATGAGGAATTCCTTTGATGGGCTTATTAGTAGCCTGGATATGGCTGAAGGAAGAATTTCTGAACTTGAGGATATATCAATAGAATCTTTAAAAACTAGAAAGCAAAGAGAACAAAAACTGAAAAAAAAGAGACAATAGAATATCCAAGTAATGTCAAGAAACTACAAAATGGGGGTGCCTGGGTGATTCAGTCGGTTGTGTCCGACTTTGGCTCAAGTCATGATCTCGCTTATTGAGTTTGAGCCCTGTGTCAGGCTCTGTGCTGACAGTGTGGAACCTGGAGCCCGTTTTGAGTTCTGTGTCTCCCTCTCTCTCTCTGCCCCTCCCCCACCCGTGCTCACACTCTGACTATCTCTTTCTCAAAAATAAACATTAAAAAAAACTACAAAATGTGTAATATATGCATCTTAAACCTACCATAAGGAAAAAATAGAAAGGAACAAAATAAATATTTGAAACAAAAGTGACTAAGAATTTCACCAAATTAATATGAGACAACAAGCCACAGGTTCAGGATGTTCAGAGAATTTCAAGAAAGATAAATGCCCCCCCCCCCGAACCACACATAATCTTATCATTTTCAAACTAAAAAAATTTTAAATATAAAGAAAAAATCTTGAACAAAGCTTAAATAAAAAACACCTTACCGATAGAGGAATAAAGATAAGAAATACATCTGGCATCTCCTCAGTAATCATTCCAGTAAGGGAAGAGGAATATGGATATATAAAAACCACATTCAAAACCCAGAATTCTATATTCCTTGAAATTATTCTTCAAAAGTGAAAGAGAGGTGAGTGATGTCAGCGATATGGCTGGATAAGATGTCTCTCACTGGATCCACCTCTCAACAATAATAATTCGTCATCCTTCCACTGACAAAAGTTATTTTGTGTGAGTGGTGAGATCCATCGCAATATGCCAAGGGATGCAAGAGGATTCTTGCCCACTTATAAATCAGACAATTGGCATGTAAACCATGTTCCCTGCTGTGGACCCCTGAACTGCTTCCAGAACCTCTTGGCCATGGTCCAGGAGCTCCTAGAAATCACTGTCTTAGATAGTTGCCCACAGAGAAGAGAGCCTTTGTGGAAGTCTAGATTTTTAGAAGAGAAGTTCCAGTACATCGTGGAGATATATACAATTATATATATGAGATTGAATACATTGGAGAGGGTAAGAGGTACAGTTTGTCTTAACTGCATCCCCCCTCCTCCAAGGTATCACAGATCAATGTCAAGAAACAATTAATTGGCCTATGATTTTTCCCTCTGGGGAAAGGGAGAACATGTGAGTAAGTGCATGACTTCCTCGGCTGTATGGCAAATTGCCAAAAAAGTTCAAATCTGTATTACCCCATCCAGACTACTGAGTCATGAGTTGTGTGATTGGGGGTGAAAAGAGGCTAGGAGAGATAGAACTGTCAGAGGGCATTAGTAGTGGTATGCAGATTCTATTAACTGCATTACAGACTCCACTAAGAATCCTACCAATAAGCTTCCGGAGGTGCCTCACCCACAGAACCCCCCAACTGGGTAACAAGTATACCTAGCACTATACATACTTCACTCACACACTGCCCTACTTTTTGGGCAGCTGTCTGTACACACTCCCAATGGTGGTCAGAGTAAGATTTGGCAAATGGGTAGTGAGCACAGGCAGAAATAGTACTCATATCTGTCAGAAAGAGACCACAGACTTGAGCTTTACCTCTGTCCTTGGGAAAGCAAATGGAAGGCTTGTCAGCACTCGGTCTAGTGTATTCCTGGGTCATGAGATGACATACAAGCTTAAGAATATTGCCACAAGAAGGAACAGGAAGAGTGAAGCAGGCATATCCATAGAAGGTCTGGGAAAGACTCACAAACCCTAGAAGGTATGTTTTTGTCCTGAAGTCAATTAGTCAAGCCAGGAGAAGGTGGCTGCTACTATAAATGGAAAGATAGCAACACAAGACTTTGTGAACACGAAGATATTTTATTTACCCAACAAAAAATTCATAATAGCTGTTTTAAGGAAATTCAATAACCTATAAGAACATCCAGACAGCTCAACGAAACCAGAAAAAAACAGTACCCAAACAAAATGAGGAGTTTAACATAGAGAAGAAATAATAAAAAAGAAACTGAAATTCTGGACTTCAAGAATTCGATAAATGAATCGAAAAATACAATTGAGAACATCAACAGCAGAAGGATCAGTCAGAAGAAATAATCTAGCAACTGGAATACAGAAATTTTGAAATTACAAGTTAAGGGAAAACAAAGAAAAAAAATGACCAAAAGTTGACAATATCCTATGTATTCTATCAGATGCCATTAAAAAAATTGCTTTTTGAAGTATTGTAGCTCCAGAAGGAGAAGGGAGGGAAGAAAGCTTATTTAAAGAAATAATGGCTGAGGGGCACCTGGGTGGTTCAGTTGGTTAAGTACCTATCTCTTGATTTTGGCTCAGGTCATGATCTTGAGGTTCATGAGATTGAGCACCATGTTGGGCTCTGTGCTGACTGTGAAAGACCTGCTTTGGATTCTTTCTCTCCCTCTCTCTCTTCCTCTCTCTCTGCTTCTCTCCCTCTCTCAAAATAAATAAATAAAAATTAAAAAAATCATGGCCGAGAACTTCTTAAATCTCAGTAAAAATTTGGACATTCAAATTCATGAAGCTAATAGGTCATCCCATAATTTCAAACCAAAACAATCTTCATCAAGAAACATTATAAAAGGGGCACCTTGGTGGCTCAGCCGGTTAAGTGTCCGACTTTGGCTCAGGTCATGATTTCTTGGTTTGTGAGTTTGAGCCCCACGTCAGGCTCTGTGATGACAGCTCAGAGCCTGGAGCCTGCTTCAGATTCTGTGTCTCCTTCTCTCTCTGCCCCTCCCCCACTTGTGTTCTGTCTCTCTATCAAAAATAAATAAATGAAAAAAAATTAAAAAAAAGAAACATTATAAAAAAAAACTGTCAAAATCAAAGAGAGAGAGAATCTTAAAAGCAACATGAGACAAGAAGAGTGTAACTTAAAAAGGAACCTGAATTAGACTATCAGCACATTTTTCAGCATAAATATTACATGCCCCAATAGAGTGGAATGACATTGTCAATGTACTAGGAAAAAAAAAACCTGTCAACCAAGAATACTCTGAAAAAGTTGTCCTTCAGAAATGAAAGAGAAATAATTTCCCAGACAAAACCTGAGGGAGAACATCACCACTAGATCTGCCTTACAAGAAACGCTGAATGGAGTTTTTCAAGCTGAAATGAAAGGATGATAATTAGTAACATGAAAATATACAACAAAGTGATAAAAATAATTGTGTATTCAATTCAGGATACTCTCACACTGTAATGTGGCATATTAACCACTTAACTATAGTACAAAAGTTAAAGGACAAGAATATGAAAATAACTATAGCTATCATAATTATTAATAAATAAACAATATAAGAAGAGATAAATTGTGATATCAAAAACATAAAAGGTGGGATAGTAAAAGGGTAGAATTTTGTGTGTGATTGAATGTAAGTTATCAGTGTAAAATAGATTGTTATATTTTTAAGATGTTTTTATGTAAGCCTCATGGTAAACATAAAGCAAAAAGCCATAGGAGATTCACAAAAGATAAATAAAAGAGAATTTGAACATACACCTTATAGAAAATAAAAAAAAAATTCCAAAGAAGGCAGCAAGAGGAGCAAAGGAACTACAAAACAGCCAGAAACCAATTAATGAGATGGCATTAGTAATTCCTTACCTATCAACAATTACTCTAGATGTAAATGTATTGAATTCTCTACTCAAAAGGCCTAGTAACTGGATTCATAAAAAGAACGCCTAACTATATACTGCCTACAAGAGAGCCACATCAACTTTAAAGGCATACATAGATTCAAAGTGAAGGGATGGAAAAAGATTAACCATGCAAGTGAAAACCGAAATAAAGCAGGGGTAGCTATACTTATATCAGGTAAAATAGACCTTAAGACAAAAATGGTAACAAAAGATAAAGTCATTACAAAATGATAAAAGGGTCAATCCATCAAGAAGATATAACAATTATAAATATATATGCGTCCAACATTGAAGCACCTAAACATATTAAGCAAATACTAACAACTCTAAAGGGAGAAACAGACAACAATAAAATAATAGAAAGGAACTTCATTCCCCACTTTCAGCAATGGATAGTTCATCCAGACAGAAAATCAATAGAAAATGTTTGGCTTGAAATGTACTTCATTCTAATTGGATTAAACTATTTAAGGGTTAGATTCTCAATTTTTCTTTTTCACTATTTTTACACTATTTCAGGAAATTTTATCAGTTTACATGAGTGTAAGTCTGGATTCGTAAAATGTTTGGTGTATTCTTGTTATATTTTTCCTCCTTAATATCTATATACGTGAAAAATAATTTCTTTCTTTAAAATGAAGAGGTAATCAGATAGTTATTGAATGTACAGAATCACATCAACTATGAAAAAGTGAGGTTAATGAACATGTTTCTTTTTTTTTTTCTTATGGGAAACTACTTTCTCTTTGTTTACTCCTTAGGAAGAAAATTAACTTTGATCACATATTACCTTAAAAAAAATCCAGTTTTACATATTCCTAAATAGATAGGACCAAATGATGAGAGAAATAATTTCTTCTGTAAAAATTGACCAGAGTCTATTTACAAAAAACTAACATGCAATGTAATTCAAGGTATATAAATAAAGACTGCTTGGGATCATAACATTCCAAATGTATGATAGTTGCAACTCCATCCTAACAGGTGTGAAAGTATTTGCTCTCATGTTGCTTTGTCCAAAGGAGTAGAGCTGAATCAGTAAGAGCAAACTAAGCACCTAATCTTTTGTAAACAACTTAGATTGTTATTGGCAGCAGAAATATCCATGAAAAACAGTTCTACAACAAAGTATAATAACTGAATATTTTCCATGAACATATCACAGTATCTGATATTTTCTTATGAGAGAAAAATATGAAGGAACAATAAAGATGAAACAGCTACCACAAAAAAAGTGTCTCCCCCATAACTATTTGAAAGGGGTAAAAAGGTGAGATTAGAGGTTTGATGATGCTAATATGAAAGGAAATTGAGTATTGTATTTCTTATTTTATACAACTTTTACTCTTCATGCAAATAGTTATAGTCAAGCCCATAAAAGTGTAATCCATGGCATTTTAAAGCCATCTTTGTAATTATTTAAAAGGGCCTTTTAACAATTTTAATACAAAGGTCTGTGCTGTATAAGCAGTCCTCTACTGTGTATTATAACAATAAGGCTTACTTTTAAAACAAAGACTAAGTGGGAGTTATGAACCACTGGATTTAACAAACATTATTTACAGTTGCTTTTTGCATCTTTTTTGTTTGTTTGTTTTTGGGATCTTCCACTACATCAAGGTGGCTCAGTAGCTTGGAGTTCTTCATCAGATTCTTCCTCTGACTCTGAATCACTATCAGAGTTATCTGGACTTTCAGTATCAGGTAAAACATCATCATCATCGTCATCATCATCATCATCATCATCTCCAACCACATCACTTTCTGCATCATGATCTTCTACCTCACTGAAGCTAAGTCCACAAAGTCATTGATATCTGCCTGACAATTCACTGTCCATACTATGCTGATATTGAGACTCCAGTTCTTCACTAATTTTCTTGTCTTCTTCCCCTGATTGGGAGTAAGCTGTTGATTTGTGATCTCCTCCAACAAGATGATCAGTATGTTCTTTCTTTCCTGCTCCCTTAAGTCTTAAGAACTTTTGTTTTCTTTCTTCATTACCCCAATCTGCTGCTTCCCAATTCCTAGATCCAAGATCATCATTTGGAGAGGATGAATACTTCACCCCATGCGAATGGGACTCCCTGGCAGCACTCAGCATTGTGGGGACCCCGATGGGATATGCTGAACCCACTAGTTGTTCTCTACAGCCACAGCTCCAGCACCCTGCAAACTCCCTCCGGCCCAAGCAGTGCCGCTTAAGAATGCGAATGAACACATGTTTCATTTGACTTCTGCTTCTTTGAAGTTTCCTTGGCACAGTCAGATGAACTGAAAGAGAATATGCAAAACTTTATTCATGTTATTTAGATTTAGTAGTTTTCTATGATTCTGAAGAATCATTTAAACAATGTACCTATAAACAAAGCAAAGAATTACAATATTTTGAAATATCTATTATATGAACTGGTTGTTTTGATCACTCATTAAAAAGAAGGGAGAAAGGATTTTGGCAAAGTTTATATACTTTTCACAGTGCATCTTGTATTCAAGATAGTATATGTTCCTGTTTATTAAAAGAATTTTTTAACAGGATATTTATATATAGGCAACACAGATAGCTCATTATGTTTTTATTTTGAGCACTTTGGGATTTTCCAAAACTACTGTTTCTTTTATATGCTCTGATCTCATTTGCTAGATAGAAGAATCCGCTTTAAATCTCTGACACTGTTTATATACCACTACTTACTTTTTTCAAGGCAATTCATGACTACAATATTTTGATTATTCTCTATGTACAGTTTTGATACTATTCAGTTTCAATGTTGAGAAAGAGGAGCTTAAGATATATTACCATGATTTTTTCTGCCTTAGCACCTATATAAAACCATATTTTAATGTGGTAACTCAGTGAATATTAATACAGTCCAAGCATCCATTGCAGACGCACTATGCAACATTATTGTTTTTATTGTGTGATATATTGAATAACAAAGTGTATCAAGTCAATAAACTGGGGAAAGATTATTTGTCATACAGGAAGATGCTTTAGTCCTTGTTTTTTAGCTTTCTATTTTTGGAAGGAAGAAGTAAAACTTTATGTTCATCATGTGTGGAATGGGTAACTCCTCCCATAATACTGTGACCTCAAAGCACCCTCGAGATACTCAATATTGATTGCTTGATTTGTAACAAAAACCTTTGTTGTGTTGTCTATACAGGCCTCACTGATATTCTCAGGGCCTATCCATCACATCATATCGATCTACACTTCCAATAGCATAGTAATAGGCAGAATAGATTTTGATGGTCCAAGATTAGTGAAATAATTTAGTAGAGAAACACTTCTCGATTCACTAACATTGGCACAGAAAGCTTGATGTTTCCATAGTGTATAATTTGTTCCCATTGCTTTGAACACAAACTAAGGAAAGCACAGTGCAGTTTTTCAGTTTTTCTATTCTGTCTATTTAATTGAGTGAAAGAAAAGGAATTACTGATATTTCTAACTATTCAGAAGATAGAGAAGGTCAGGGTCAGAACTGTGGATTTTAAGTGTCCATAAATTAAAATCACATAGGTGCTTACATATGTTCATGATAATTGTTAGGTTGAATGTATGAATACTCTTATAAACATGGTGAAAGAATTCTTATTTTTATCAGGATTTGGCAATGTGGTCATATATTCTTGTGATATCATAGTATTTTTTTATCTTTTGAAATAGAAATTTATTTTGAAATTTTGTAAACTGAACATAAAGAGAGTTAACTGAATCCAATATTACAGTATTTAGGTATATACACAGGAGATTAAGAGACTCTGCTCACAATATGTCTCAACTCTCTAGCCCCCTCAGTAACTAAAATCTAGTTATCCAGAAATCACATTAGAGGTACAGGTTGCTTTGGGTCCTCTGTATAAATAAACGTGCATGAAATATATCAAACTCCAAGAGGAAAACTCTGTCATGTGCAAGTCAGTTAATCTGTCTAATGAAATCACTCAAGAACTGTGAGCATAAGATTTAAATTAAGTGAATAAATTCTGTCCCTGGTTTAGCAGTTGTGCAAAAGTATGATTTCATCCAGCAATTCATTGACTATTAATGAAGCTTTTTTTTTTTTAATTTTTTTTTTCAACGTTTTTTATTTATTTTTGGGACAGAGAGAGACAGAACATGAACGGGGGAGGGGCAGAGAGAGAGGGAGACACAGAATCGGAAACAGGCTCCAGGCTCCGAGCCATCAGCCCAGAGCCTGACGCGGGGCTCGAACTCACGGACCGCGAGATCGTGACCTGGCTGAAGTCGGACCCCCAACCGACTGCACCACCCAGGCGCCCCGATGATGAAGCTTTTAATAATACACTGGATAGGCTGCCCTTTTAACGAGCAAAATCTGACCTTTAATTTAACACTATTCCTTTAAATTGTTTTATCTTATATTTTCTCAACACTGTTTTTCTTTTTTGGCACATAAAGTACTTTCTTAGTTTTGAAAAGCACATATGCATTTCCTGGAAGATAATCACAAAAACTTAAAGTGGGAATATACAATTAATTTTAGTTTAAACCAGCCAAAATTAATATGGACCATAGTCATTAAAGAAGGGTCTTGTTTGCTGGATTTATTATCTTTTCTTCCAAGCTCATTAAGAAAGAGTCTAGCAAAGGGCTAAGGTCTCAATTAGTTTTAATGGGCATGACCGAAGTTTAATAAAGTGTGTGTTTTAATTGCCTGAGATTAAGCTAAATTGTAGCCTTACTTTGCTATTGATAGAAGTAAGATTTTGACCAAGATGTTCAAAATAGTTTTCTAAAAGAAATTGATAAAGCTGGTAACCTATTGAAAAGAGCAATTGGTTTGTCTAGAAAAAAAAATTATTAACATAAACTTCAAAGATAATTGAAGGAAACTGGCCACTAACTAATAATTCTAAATATTATCAAATTAGTTTTCAAACAGATACTGATCCAGATATAGCAGGTAGTGGATACAAAAACCTATCTGCTATCACATTGTTAGTGACTTACATAGGTAAACTATCCAAGGCTCTGAATACCTGTATCATGGAGGGCTAGCATTCTTGTACCCTTCAATCATTAAACTAGTCCATCAAATATTTTGGTGGTGTTTCTTTTCCAAAATGTTATTAGGTAAATGATATTTATTTTGAGAGGTTTTTAGCTTGGTTCAAGGTGTGTTGTTCAGTTTCCAGTAAGATAAATATAAAACTCTAAGCATTTTAGATATTTTGGAAATCTCAACCCCCATAAATGGTAGAAAAGAAAACCTACTCATAGGAATCCAACTTCATTCTCAGTAGATTAGCATATTAACTGTCATATAATTAGTTTCAGTAAAAAGAGAATAACTCTCAGAAAGCCACCAAGGAAAGTTTTAATTTTTAGCAATTCATAAATTTTAACTACTAAAAATATGTCATATAAAATTTTCTTTAAATATTTAACATGTTTAGGTCAGTTGTTCAGAACACAGTGATAATGAAGCTGGTGTTGTATGTGCATGTGTTTGTGTGTGTTTGGGATGTAATTTGTTATTTTATGTGTCAAGTTAGCTCAGGTATGGTGCTTGGTTATATAGTCAAACATTTGTCTAATTATTATGAAGATATATTTATATGTGATAAAATTTTTCCATCAGTTGAATTTAAGGCAGATTACCCTTCATAATGGGGGTGAACCTCATGCAATCAGTTCAAGGCCTTAAGAGCCAAGATTGAGGTTCCCCAAAAATGTTCTGCCTCAAGACTGCAGCATAGAAATCATGCTGCAGTTTCTACTCTGCTGGTCTGTCTTATGGATTTTGGATTCAGAAAAGCATCTTCAAATCTTACATGAATTTCTATCCTGTTGGCCTACCTTGCAGATTACAGACTTGTTGACTTCCACAATTGCATGGTCCTGTGATCTAATTCCTTAAAGAAATCAGTTTCTCTCAATAGATTAGATATAGATGATATAGATATAGATTTAGATATAGATATAGATATAGATTTATATATAGATTTAGATATAGATATAGATATAGATATAGATAGATTTAGATAGATATAGATACATAGAGATGGTATAGGTATATAGATATAAATATAGGTATAGATATATAGATCCTATCTATTCTTCTTGGGAGAACCCTGATACATGGGTCATGCTAATTTTGTCCTACACATATATTTCATAAAGATAATCATTTTACCCAAAGGGCAAAGTATGAGTATGTATAGTGTGGTGTAAACCAATAACCATTAAAAAACTCAGTGGTTTTGTTCTCCCTACAGAGGAACTGGGATGGGAAAAAAAGAGTACAACAGGTAAACAAAGGGTTTTAAAAGTAACCTCAAACTCCAAAGTAAATGAAATTTTTCTCATCATCATTTCTTATCTCAACGAAAGCTTAAAATTCAACTTCAATGACTGACAGGGAGTCTAATATATGAGATAGCTAAATTTGGTAAATATCAAGTATGACCAATAATCACACTATTAAGGAAAACTTCTGCCTTGGGTTTCTTCAGCTACTTATGACTTCCACAATATTGGGGACTTATTTTGAATTGACATACATATCCAACTTGCTTTGATAAACAATTACAAAGATTAATTAGTTCTTGGGCACTTTATATTCTAGGTCTGTGACTTTTGTAGCTAGTGTCATAGTGCAGTGGACTTGGCCTAGGTTGCACTAACTGTGACAATGCCAAATATGTGTGTCTATGTGTTGCTTTGTGTTCCTTTTTGTGCTTAGGCTGAGGTCAGTAATGACTACAGAGAAAGACAACTAATTGTAAATGATGTATGAAATTAAAAAAAAAAAATCTTTGGCCAGTGCATTCAGAAAATGAAGAATAGAGAGGAAATGCTGTGCAGAACTTCTCCTTAGTTTGTTCATATCTTGATATACTGCCAAATCAAGAAGGGGAAGACCAAAACCCAGCAAATTTGGGTGCGCTAAACTTTCCTTTATTGCATTCTAGTCTTTCATATTCTTATTTGACTCTATTCCTATACTTGTTTTAAAATATCTGACAGATGCTTTAGTTATGGAAATTAAAAACAATACTAAATATTGATGCTTACATTTCTAGAGACAAGAGGGGAAATAGAGTGCATGGAATTTTTTCCAGGTGCAATTAATTTCCTTTCAGAGAGGTCTTTCACACTATTTTCTACCAAGCAACTGACATGTTGTATGTATGTCTACTATTCCATATACCTCTAACTGTTTTCTTTTCTTCCATTCCTTTGTTTTTGTTTATGATTAATGCTAATGCAAAATATGTTAACTTCTTATCTGTTGATTCATTAAACTGAGTGAAATAAGCAGTTTGTGGAGAGAAGAGAGTCAACCTGTTATTTCATTAAATCATGAGTATTCTTAGTCAAAATTCAAGCCAGTATCTTTTGGGAGAGTTACTTTCTGATAACGTAGAATAAGATAGTGATTAAGAGTTCCAAAACTGGAGTCATATTGCCAGGGTTTGAATTCTGGCTCCAAACCTTACTAACTGTATGTCCTTGATAAAATTATTTATACTTTCTATGCTTCCCCCTCATCCATAAAATTATCATATTCTAGTATTTACACTCTTATTGTGAAAATTATTATTTTGAAGATTAAATGAGATGAGATAAAGGTAACACTTTTTGGAGAATGCCTGACCAGTAAAAAGAACGAAATCATATGTGGTATTCTTTTTTTTCTCCCTCCTCACAGCTTTATTCAGGTATAATTTACATGTGAAATAGTAATATATTTTATGTGTACAGTGTGATGATTTGATATATGTATACATGGTGAAATTATGACCACAATAAAGTTAATTAACACATCTACTACTCACATTGTGTGTGTGTGTGATAATGCTTAAGATGTGTTCTTAACAAATTTCAAGTATATAATACAGTGTTCTTAATTATAATCACCATGTTGTATATTAGATTATCAGAACTTATTTATCTTATAACTGAAAGTTTTATACTTTGACTAACACATCCTTATTTCTTCCACATCCAGCTCCTGGCAACCACCATTATATTTTGTTTTTATGAGTTCAAATTTTTTTCCTCATTACTATTATTATTATCCTTTCCTATTAGAACCTTGGGAAGTATCAACCATAGCAAAGAATATAGGCACATGAAATGGGAACTTTTTAAAGAAAAAAATTATGCTTATTTTTGAGAGAGAGAGAGAGACAGAGCGTGAATGAGAAGGGTCCCAGAGAGAAGGAGACACAGAATCTGAAGCAGGCTCCAGGCTTTAAGCTGTCAGCACAGAGCCCAAATTGGGGCTCAAACTCGCAAATGAGATCATGAGATCTCATGAGATCATGACCTGAGTCAAGGGCAGATATTTAAGCATATGGACCACCTAGGCACCCCAAAGTGGGAACTCTGAAAACTTTATGTGGTTACAATAGGTATATTAGTTGAAGGTTGATAACATTAGATATTTTACTTTTTCCTGAATTATAGAGAATGTGATTATAATTTTAATTTTACTATGGATTGTTATATTTAACCCTTTTGTGACTTTCTGAATGTAATAATATTGCTTCAAGGACATGTGACAGAAGCTGAGATTGGATAGTTCTGAAATCTATAAAAATTGAAATATTATGTACTAAGCAAAACCAGATTGTTTGATCAAATCCCAGGACTTTATTTTGTTTTTTTTATTTTGTTGATTTTTAAAAAATGTTTTTACTTTTGAGAGAGGGAGACAGAGTGAGAGCAGGGGAGGGGCAGAGATAGAGGGAAACACAGAATATGAAGCAGGCTCCAGGTTCTGAGCTCTCAGCACAGAGCCAGATGCAGGGCTCAAACTCAAGAACTGCGAGATCATAACCTGAGCCATAGTCAGATGCTTAACCAACTGAGCCACCCAAGCAACCCCTCATTAAATCCCAGGACTTTAAAATTAAGGGGCATGATTTGGAAAACTCAGTAGTCTTATTTCATAGTGTTAAACTCATGAAATGTATTATCCAAAGAGAATTCACAGAATAAAAACACATATTTGTTGTAAAATGTTTAGTAAATTTATAGATTTTTAAAGATCTAATGACATCTCAAAATAACTAGAATGAAATCAGAATATAAGTTATCTCACAACATGACTAGCTGGAGCATTCAGGCCAGAATCTTAATGAACAATGATGAAGACCCAGTATGTACATAGTGAATATCATATTTTCAAAAGCTTGCAAATTTTCTGAATTTTCTGAGTTATTACAATGCTTTCAGTAAAATGACAACTAGCTTTTTTGTAAATAGATACAACAATGTATATATAGACACTGCCAAAGCCTTCCGTTTTCTTCTATAGATGAGATTATGCTGAATATAATCTGAACTATAATTGTTCTTTAAAGATGTGCATCTTTAGGGGCGCCTGGGTGGCTTGGTCGGTTAGGTGTCCGACTTTGGCTCAGGTCATGATCTCACGGTCAGTGAGTTCGAGCCCCGCGTCGGGCTCTGTGCTGACAGCTCAGAGCCTGGAGCCTGTTTCGGATTTTGTGTCTCCCTCTCTCTCTGCTCCTCCCCTGTTCATGCTCTGTCTCTCTCTGTCTCAAAAATAAATAAACGTTAAAAAAAATTTTTTAAAAAAGATGTGCATCTTTAAACAGTGTTCTGAGGATCTAGGAAGAACTAGGGAATAGAAATGTTAACCAACATAGATCACTTCTACATAATAAGATAATTTTATTCACTTATTTATTTATTTTTAAATTTTATTTTAATTCTAGTCAGTTAACATACAGAGTTACATTAGTTTCAGTTTTATAATATAGTGATTCAGCAATTCTATACATTACTAAATGCTCATCAAGATATGTGTACTCTTAATCCCCATCCCCTACTTCAACCATCCCTCAATACCCCTCCCCTCTGGTGACCATCATTTTGTTCTCTCTTAGTCAAGAGTCAGTTTCTTGGTTTGTATCCCTCCCTCTCCCTTTCTTTTTAATCTTTGCTCATTTGTTTTGTTTCTTAAATTCCACATATGAGTGAAATAATATGGCTTTGTCTCTGACTGACTTATTTCACTTAGCATTATACTATCTGTCTCCATCTCATTGCAAATGGAAAGATTTCATTCTTTTAAATGGCTGAATCACATCTGCATTATCTATTCATCTATTGATGGACACTTGGTCTGCTTCCATAATTTGGCTATTGTGAATATTGCTGTTATAAACATCGGGATGCATATATCCCTTTGAATTCATATTTTTGTACTTTTTTGGTAAATGCCCAGTAGTGTGATAACTGGATAATAGGTACTTCTATTTTTAACTTTTCGAGGATTTCCATGCTGTTTTCCAGAGTGGCTGTACCAGTTTGCATTCCCACCAACAGTGTAAGAGGGTTCCCTTTTCTCCACATCCTCACCAAAACCTGTTGTTTCTTGTGTTGTTGATTTGAGCCATTCTGATAGGTGTGAGGTGATATTAATTGCAGTTTTAATTTGCATTTCTCAAATAATGACTGGTTGAACATCTTTTCATGTGTCTGTTGGCAATCTGGATGTCTTCTTTTGAGAAATATCTGTTCCTTTCTTCCACCTATTTTTAAATTGGATTATTTGTTTTATGGGTGTTGAATTGTTTTGTAGAAAGAGGTTTTCTTTTTTTAATTTAAATCCAATGTAGTTGGGGTGCCTGGGTGGCTCAGTGGGTTAGGCGGCCGACTTCGGCTCAGGTCATGATCTCGCGGTCTGTGAGTTCTAGCCCCGCGTCGGGCTCTGTGCTGACAGCTCAGAGCCTGGAGCCTGCTTCGGATTCTGTGTCTCCCTCTCTCTGACCCTCCCCTGTTCATGCTCTGCCTCTCCCTGTCTCAAAAATAAATAAACGTTAAAAAAATTTGTAAAAAAATAAAAATTAAAAAATTAAAAAAATAAATCCAATGTAGTTAACATATAATATAATAATGATTTTAAGAGTAGAATTTAGTGATTCACTACTTATATATAAGACCCAGTGCAATGCAATCCCAATCAAAATTGCACCAGCATTCTTCTCGAAGCCAGAACAAGCAATCCTAAAATTTGCATGGAACCACAAAAGGCCCCGAAAAGCCAAAGTAATTTTGAAGAAGAAAACCAAAGCAGAAGGCATCACAATCCCAGACTTTAGCCTCTACTACAAAGCTATAATCATCAAGACAGCATGGTATTGGCACAAAAATAGACACATAGACCAATGGAATAGAATAGAAACCCCAGAACTAGACCCACAAAAGTATGGCCAACTCATCTTTGAATAAAGCAGGAAAGAATATCCAATGGAAAAAGTCTCTTTAACAAATGGTGCTGGGAGAACTGGACAGCAACATGCAGAAGGATGAAACTAGACCACTTACACCGTTCACAAAAACTAACTCAAAATGGATAAAGGACATGAATGTGAGACAGGAAACCATCAAAACCCTAGAGGAGAAAACAGGGAAAAACCTCTCTGACCTCAGCCACAGCAATTTCTTACTTGACACATCCCCAAAGACAAGGGAATTAAGAGCGAAAATGAACTATTGGGACCTCATCAAGATAAAAAGCTTCTGCACAGCAAAGGAAACAATCAACAAAACTAAAAGGCAACCAACGGAATGGGAAAAGATATTTGCAAATGACATATCGGACAAAGGGCTAGTATTCAAAAACCTATAAAGAGCTCACCAAACTCCACACCTGAAAAACAAATAATCCAGTGAAGAAATGGGCAGAATACGTGAATAGACACTTCTCTAAAGAAGACATCCAGATAGCCAACAGGCACATAAAAAGATGATCAATGTCACCCCTAACCAGGGAAATACAAATCAAAACCACACTGAGATATCACCTCACGCCAGTCAGAGTGGCTAAAATGAACAAAACAGGAGACTATAGATGCTGCCGAGGATGTGGAGAAACGGGAACCTTCTTGCACTGTTGGTGGGAATGCAAATTAGTGCAGCCGCTCTGGAAAGCAGTGTGGAGGTTCCTCAGAAAATTAAAAATAGACCTACCCTATGACCCAGCAATAGCACTGCTAGGAATTTACCCAAGGGATACAGGAGTACTGATGCATAGGGGCACTTGTACCCCAATGTTCATAGCAGCACTCTCAACAATAGCCAAATTATGGAAAGAGCCTAAATGTCCATCAACTGATGAATGGATAAAGAAATTGTGGTTTATATACACAATGGAGTACTACATGGCAATGAGAAAAAATGAAATATGGCCCTTTGTAGCAATGTGGATGGAACTGGAGAGTGTGATGCTAAGTGAAATAAGCCATCCAGAGAAAGACAGATACCATATGTTTTCACTCTTATGTGGATCCTGAGAAACTTAACAGAAGCCCATGGGGGAGGGGAAGGAAAAAAAAAAGAGGTTAGAGTGGGAGAGAGCCAAAGCATAAGAGACTCTTAAAAACTGAGAACAAACTGAGGGTTGATGGGGGGTGGGAGGGAGGGGAGGGTGGGTGATGGGTATTGAGGAGGGCACCTTTTGGGATGAGCACTGGGTGTTGTATGGAAACCAATTTGACAATAAATTTCATATATTGAAAAAAAAATAAATGGTACACTAAGGTGAAGGTGGAAGATGGCATCGTAGGAGGATGCTGGGCTCATCTCGTCCTGTTGATCACTTAGATTCCACCCACACCTGCCTAAATAATCCAGAAAACCACTGGAAGTCTAGCAGATTGGATTCTCCAGAGCCAAGCATAGATGAGAGGACCATTGAAGAGGGTAGGAAGGGTGGAGAGGCAGTGCTCTCTACACGGACTGGTGGAGTGAGCCGGGGCGGAGGGGCAGCCCATCAGCAAAGCAGAGCCCCAAAGTCTGGCTTGCAAGAGCGGAGGGGCCAGATGGAGTATGTTCGGACAGCAAGCGGGACTTAACATCTGGAAGGTTATAAACTAACAGCTCTGCTTGGAGAGCAGGAGGGCTGGAGGACAATGGGAGGGAGACTTTTTGAGCCCCGGACAACAGAGCTCAGCTTGGCGGGGAACAAAGCACTCGCCAGCGCCATCTGCCTCGCCCATCCCCCAGCCAAAATCCCAAAGGAGCCAATTTCTGTTAGGGAACTTGTTTGCACTGCGCAAACACCCAACGCTGTGCTTCTGTGGATCCATCCCTCCGGTGGCGGGTCTGATTCATTGCTGGTGCCAAAGGGCGCCTCCCAATGGAGATAACCAAAGGAAAAGTGAGCTGAGCCTGCCCCACTCGCCCCTGTGCACCTTGCCTATCCACCCCAGCTAATAAGCCAGATCCCCAGCACCACAAGCCTAGCAGTGTGCAAGTAGCCCAAATGGGCTACGCCACCCCACAGTGAATCCCCCCCCCCCCAGGAGAGGGAAGAGAAGGTACACACCAGTCTGACTATGGCCACAGCTGTGGTTTGGGGGCAGACATCAGGTCTCACTGCGGCCCTGCCCACCAATGCAAGTTATTCAAGACAGCACAGGAGAAGTGCCCCACAGTTCTGCACCACTCCAGGACTATCCAAAATGACAAAATGGAAGAATTCCCCTCAAAAGAATCTTCAGGAAATAACGACAGCTAACGAAGTGATCAAAAAGTATTTAAACAATATAACAGAAAATGAATTTAGAATAATAGTCATAAAATTAATCGCTGGGCTTGAAAAAAGTATAGAGGACAGCAGAGAATCTATTGCTATACAGATCAGGGGACTAAGGAACAGCCAGAAGGAGCTAAAAAATGCTATAAATGAGCTGCAAAATAAAATGGAGGTGACCACAGCTCGGATTGAAGAGGCAGAGGAGAGAATAGGTGAACTAGAAGATAAAATTATGGAAAAAGAAGAAGCTGAGAAAAAGATTAAAAAAATCCAGGAATATGAGGGGGAAATTAGGGAACTAAGTAATGCACTAAGGAGAAATAATCTATGCATAATTGGTATTCCAGAGGAGGAAGAGAGAGGGAAAGGTGCTGGAGGTGTACTTGAAGAAATCATAGCTGAGAACTTCCCTGATCTGGGGAAGGAAAAAGTCATTGAAATCCAAGAGGTGCAGAAAACTCCCTTCAGACATAACTTGAATCGATCTTGTGCACGACATATCATAGTGAAACTGGCAAAATACAAGGATAAAGAAAAAATTCTGAAAGCTGCAAGGGATAAACATGCTCTAACATATAAAGGGAGACCGATAAACTAGTGACAGATCTCTCTACTGAAACTTGGCAGGCCAGAAAGGAATGGGAGGAAATCTTCAATGTGGTGAACAGGAAAAACATGCAGCCAAGAATCCTTTATCCAGCAAATCTGTCATTTAAAATAGAAGGAGAGATAAAGGTCTTCCCAAACAAACAAAAACTGAAGGAATTCATCACCACTAAATCAGCCCTACAAGAGATCCTAAGGGGGATCCTGTGAGACAAAGTACCGGCGACATTGCTACAAGCATGAAACCTACAGACATCACAATGACTCTAAACCCATATCTTTCTATAATAACACTGAATGTAAATGGACTGAATACGCCAACCAAAAGACATGGGGTATCAGAATGGATAAAAAACAAGACCCATCTGTTTGTTGTCTACAAGAGACTGATTTTAGACCTGAGGACACCTTCAGATTGAAAGTGAGGGGATGGAGAACTATTTGTCATGCTACTGGAAGTCAAAAGAAAGCTGAAGTAGCCATACTTCTATCAGACAAACTAGACTTTAAATTAAAAGTTGTAAGAAGAGATGAAGAAGGGCATTATATAATAATTAGAGGGTCTATCCATCGGGAAGAGCTAACAATTATAAATGTCTATGTGCCGAATACGGGAGCCCCCAAATATTTAAAACAATTATTCACAAACATAAGCAACCTTATAGACCAGAATGTGGTAACTGCAGGGGACTTTAATACTCCACTTACAGAAATGGATAGATCATCTAGACACACGGTAAATAAAGAAACAAGGGCCCTGAATGATACATTGGATCAGATGGACTTGACAGATATATTTAGAACTCTGCATCTCAAAGCAACAGAATATACTTTCTTCTCGAGTGCACATGGAACATTCTCCAAGATAGATCACATACTAGGTCACAAAACAGCCCTTCATAAGTATACAAGAATTGAGATCATGCCATGCATACTTTCAGACCACAATGCTATGAAGCTTGAAATCAACCACAGGAAAAAGTCTGGAAAACCTCCAAAAGCATGGAGGTTAAAGAACACCCTACTAAAGGATGAATGGGTCAACCAGGCAATTAGAGAAGAAATTTAAAAAAATATATGGAAACAAACGAAAATAAAAATACAACAATCCAAATGCTTTGGGATGCAGCGAAGGCTGTCCTGAGAGGAAAATACATTGCAATCCAGGCCCATCACAAGAAACAAGAAAAATCCCAAATACAAAATCTAACAGCACACCTAAAGGAAATAGAAGCAGAACAGCAAAGGCAGCCTAAATCCACAGAAGAAGAGAAATTATAAAGATCAGAGCAGAAATAAACAATATAGAATCTAAAAAAATGTAGAGCAGATCAATAAAACCAAGAGTTGGTTTTTTGAAAATATAAACAAAATTGATAAACCTCTAGCCAGGCTTCTCAAAAAGAAAAGGGAGATGACCCAAATAGATAAAATCATGAATGAAAATGGAATTATTACAACCAATCCCTCAGAGATACAAGCAATTATCAGGGAATACTATGAAAAATTATATGCCAACAAACTGGACAACCTGGAAGAAATGGACAAATTCCTAAACACCTGCACACTTCCAAAACTCAATCAGGAGGAAATAGAAAGCTTGAACAGACCCATGACCAGCGAAGAAATTGAATCAGTCATCAAAAATCTCCCAACAAATAAGAGTCCAGGACCAGATGGCTTCCCAGGGGAGTTCTACCAGACATTTAAAGCGGAGATAATACCTATCCTTCTCAAGCTATTCCAAAAAATAGAAAGGGAAGGAAAACGTCCAGACTCATTCTATGAAGCCAGTATTATTTTGATTCCTAAACCAGGCAGAGACCCAGTAAAAAAAGAGAACTACAGGCCAATATCCCTGATGAATATGGATGCAAAAATTCTCAATAAGATACTAGCAAATCGAATTCAACAGCATATAAAAAGAATGATTCACCATGATCAAGTTGGATTCATTCCTGGGATGCAGGGCTGATTCAAATTCACAAATCAATGAATGTGATACATCACATTAATAAAAGAGAAGATAAGAACCATATGATCCTGTCAATCGATGTAGAAAAAGCATTTGACAAATTCAGCATCCTTTCTTAATAAAAACCCTCAAGAAAGTCCGGATAGAAGGAACATACTTAAACATCATAAAAGCCATTTATGAAAAGCCCACAGCTAACATCATCCTCAATGGGGAGAAACTGAGAGCGTTTTCCCTGAGATCAGGAACAAGACAGGGATGTCCACTCTCACCACTGTTGTTTAACATAGTATTGGAAGTTCTACCATCAGCAATCAGGCAACAAAAGGAAATAAAATAATCAGAATTGGCAAAGATGAAGTTAAGCTTTCACTTTTTACAGATGAGATGATATTATCCATGGAAAATCCAATAGACTCCACCAAAAGTCTGCTAGAACTGATACATGAATTCAGCAAAGTTGCAGGATACAAAATCAATGTACAGACATCAGTTGCATTCTTATACACTAATAATGAAGCAACAGAAAGACAGATAAAGAAACCGATCCCATTCACAATTGCACCAAGAAGCATAAAATACCTAGGAATAAATCTAACCAAAGATGTAAAAGATCTGTATGCTGAAAACTATAGAAAGCTTATGAAGGAAATTGAAGAAGATATAAAGAAATGGAAAAATATTCCGTGCTCATTGGTTGGAAGAATTAATATTGTTAAAATGTGAATACTACCCAAAGCTATCTACACATTCAATGCAATCCCAATCAAAATTGCACCAGCATTCTTCTCGAAGCTAGAACAAGCAATCCTAAAATTTGTATGGAACCACAAAAGGCCCTGAATAGCCAAAGTAATTTTGAAGAAGAAGACCAAAGCAGGAGGCATCCCAATCCCAGACTTTAGCCTCTACTAGAAAGCTGTAATCATCAAGACAGCATGGTATTGTTACAAAAACAGACACATAGACCAATGGAATAGAATAGAAACCCCAGAACTAGACCCACAAAAGTACGGCCAACTAATCTTTGACTAGGAGGAAAGAATATCCAATGGAAAAAAGACAGTGTCTTTAACAAATGGTGCTGGAAGAACTGGACAGCAACATACAGACGGTTGAAACTAGACCACTTTCTTATACCATTCACAAAAATACCTCAAAATGGATAAAGGACCTGAATGTGAAACCAGAAACCATCACAACCCTAGAGGATAAAGCAGGAAAAGGCCTCTCTAACCTCAGCCATAGCCATTTCTTACTTGACACATCTCCAAAGGGAAGGGAATTAAAAGCAAAAATGAACTATTGGGACCTCACGAAGATAAAAACCTTCTGCACAGCAAAGGAAACAATCAACAAAACTAAAAGGCAACCAGTGGAATGGGAAAAGATATTTGCAAATGAGATATCAGACAACGGGCTTTGCTTTTTGAAAAAATAGGTTTAGTTTAGATGTCATTTAGAATTAGTTCCTATTGAGATTCCCACCCTTCCGAATAGATCATATTTTGTATTTCTTTGAAAGTCTAGTAAGTTATGTAACCTGGATAGTTTAGATGTTTTTTAAGTGATTCTGGGTTCTGTTTTATTCTCCTGGGGATTTTTGTTTTCATTGCTCTTGTAAGTAGTTGTTTGGACCGAACACTAAATTTTGTCTACCTTATAGTGGGCAACTGCTAATATCTCTTACATCTTTTACCTGCTGTGTTTTTTAACATGGTTCCCTGGGTTTTCTTCTGCAACTCTGCATTTTGTTGCTGAAGCAAAACTCTGGATTGAGTTTATTGGCAGATTTCAGAGTTAATCTTCTCTATAGTGTCTTTGCTTTTGGGATTCTCCTTTAAATTTTTAACTGATTAGCCATACTTCGGCCCTATCATGTAACACCATAAGTCAACAAGACTTCCTTTTATGTTTTCCAAGGTAGCCTTTATTGAGGAATCCATATAGTTGAAAAAAGAACAACCTCAAAAAAAGCTCTCCAGTATAACTCTGTCTTTTGATGCAAAACACCTCTCTGGTCCCTATCAGTTGTTGTTTTGTTTTGTTTTGTTTTGTTTTGCTGTGTCACTTGGGCTATCCCATGCACATGTGTAGTTTAGTGGATAGGTATAGAGTTACTATAAAATTTTGGGTCTCATTCTTTCTTGTGTCTTTTGCTTCCAGAATTTCTACCTTAAATTTCTGGCTGAGTCTCTTGTCTTAATTTCGGTTCTATTGTACATCAAACTGGTATAGCTATAAATTTCTGCCCACCATGGCTGTCTGGTTTGGGGAACTCCCACAGACAAGAAGACAAGCTCACATTTCTTATCTCTTGAACGTACAGTTTTTCAAGAAGAAATTCCTCTGACTTCACTCTGCTTTTGAATGCTTTCCAGTACCTTCAAAATAGTTGCTTTTTATTGTTAGTCCCGGTTTTATAATTATGCACACAACTACTTGACTCCTCTTCTATTATGGAAATTATTCCCAAGAGATAAGTTTCAGAAAAAAAAGAGGGTTATGCGAGCACTATAACTGTAGCATTATCTATTCATGAAATTTGAATAGCAAAATAAATAGCAAGATAAATCATTTTGATAAAAAATAGCAAGATAAATCGCAGATAATCTTATTAAGATTTCCCATCAAAAATAGAAACCCTAGAGCTAAAAAGCATAACATAATGCAATATTATGTAGTTAATGAAATGGTAATTATGAAGGCTTGCAACAACAAAAATGTGTTCTATATAAATGTTAGATGGTTAGAAAAAATATACAACTATATCTTCATGAACACATGTTGATAATAGGTAATAGAGCATGTGGAAAAGAGAATCATTTCTTTTGATTATAGAATTATGAAAAGCTTCTTTCTTATCTGTTCAGTCATTCATTCGACAAATATGGTGAGTACTATTAAATACAACTATTAAATACCAATGTATAGCTAAAACAAAAATATTATCATTCTCATGGAACTTCAAAATCTTACAGAAATATACATACAAAAATAATTTTTATAATGGACAAATTTGAAAGTGAATAAGCTGTACAGTATGCATTGGGAATAGAAATAAACAGATCTTAGTTTTTGATTCATTTTTTCTATTTGAAACTATTGCATTTCTTGTTCAAATTGTATACACTCATTTTAGGAAAAAAATGTATATTTAAAGACTAGGTATAACTTTAGCTGACTTTTGAAGGAAGATTAAACTATCAAGTTGGCTCTGAGTTAGAAAACAGAGATAGTTTGGGGTCCTTATTTGTGTATTGTATTAATCTTTTATAATGAAACAAAAACATTTAAGTCTTTGTGTTATATTATACAATTTTGTATAATACAACTTTGAGATATTACAAAGCAGACCTCACATTCATGACTTTAGCCTTCCACATATTTACAACTTAACAGTACTGACTTGAATGAATGTGATATGAGGTATAGCTTATAGAAAATGCAGTATTTGGAAACCAAAAAAGCATGTACACACACACACACACACACACACACACACAGTCTGTTAAATGTGTCTAAGCCTTGAGCTGTGGCCTCATTAAAGAAGATATCCCTAAAAATAAGTCAATTTTGAAAATATTAACTTAGATGCAAAGTAGAATTCTACAGCTTGAATTATAGGTATTAATATACATTTTCTATCATTCCATACTTTTTTCATGTAGAGCTTGTAGGTGAGGACCACACTGCATTCATATTTTTATTCTGTACATAGTTTTTGCACAATGCCTTACACATAATAAGTATAAATATTTACACATAATAAATATAAATATTTGCACTTAATAAATATTTTATTAAAATTTTAAAACTGGAATATATATGTATAGAAAAACATGAAACAAAAAGGATCTTTTTTATTGTTTAATTCACTTGAAAATGTAACCCAAAATATTTGGAGCCATTGTAACATCAATCATCATCTAATCTGCTGTTTATTTCTCCCCTCTTCACCTCTATTTTCATCTTAAACTACAGTCAAATGTCTTATTTTGCAAACAGTACATATGCATTGAGAATAAGAATTTGGTATGGATGACACTAAAAGAATCAATGAGGGCATGTGTGAAATAAATCTAAAGTTAGTATATTCTTTAACCAATTAAAGACTATTAAAAGGAAAATCTATCCTTAGCTATTTATGCATTTGTATAGCAACAATTATTTAGATGGAGAGAAAAGTTTTGAAAATTATTCTAAGCTAAAAATAGAAGCTAGACCAATTGGCTCCAAGACCTGAGAATATAGCCTAGACGTTTAAAAGTATTTCATAAATTATTTAGTTTAATCTCAACCTTGAATGGTTAGTGTAACAAAGGTCATTCTGGGTATAGGTGATATACAACTATCAGTCAGCAAGTATTTACTAAGCCCTAATGAGCACCAAGTTTGGTGTTAGGTGCTGAGGTTGCAATGGTGAAATAGACATAGTTTCTGCCATCATGGAGCTTACATTTTAACAATCATAACTAGTCTAATGATTAACTTTGGTTATAATAATCAATAAAATGCTGACTTTAACATAGCATAGTTAGTATAGAATCAGAAATAAATAAGTTACTTCATCCAGTGTTTAGTGCAAAAGTCTGAAGAGGTATGGCTCAACTGAAAGCCATATTTGGAATAATTCTTCTGTTAATTGTAATAGTCATAATAACTGATATTTAATGATTGCCTAATTTGCCACACAGAGCTCTAAGCCATTGACAACCATTAATTTATTTAGTTCTCACAATAACTCTGGAAGGCATGTACTATGATTATCTTCATTTTACAAATGAGGAAACCGAGGTTTACAGAGGTTAATAAGTTATCCAGTGTCATTCAGCTGTAAAGCAACATATCTTTTGAAGTAGTCTAGCTCCAGGGTCAGTGCCTTCAATCACTCTTAAGCTTATCACTTATGGATGACTTGGGATGCAGTCATATATATGACAACTTGAAGATTATTTTTCATCAAAGACCATTTAAAAATGTTTTAATTTTTGAAGTTTATTTATTTTGAGAGAGAGAGAGAGAGAGAGAGAGAGAGAGAATGTGAGCAGGGGAGGGCCAGAGAGAGAGGGAGAGAGAAAGAATCCCAAGCAGGCTC
>NC_064817.1:99999698-100070736 GCF_023721935.1 Panthera uncia
GGGAGGGCCAGAGAGAGAGGGAGAGAGAAAGAATCCCAAGCAGGCTCCATGCTCAGTGCAGAGCCCAAGGTAGAGCTCAATCTCATGAACTGTGATATCATGGCCTAAGCTGAAAGCCAGAGTGAGATGCTTAACTGACTGAGCCACGCAGGTACCCCTAAAATGTTTTAATTTTAAGAGAAACCAAATTCAAGTTCATGTCTGTATGTCTGTGCGTATGAAGGATCAAAAGAAAACTATTATAACTTTAATAAATTCACATTTATTATTGAGGCTTCTATAAAATTTATTACAAATAGCATTGCCAGTTTATATTACTTCTCTGGTTACAATATCTCTCAGAATGATGCAATAATTCCATCATTAGTTATGTATCTAAATACATATTTCTAACTCATTCTATAGACCTGTGTGTTGAATGTACTATATATGAAAGGCTGGGGATACAAAGGATTTAGTCTAGAGGGAGGGACAAAAGGAAACAGGTAACTAAAATCCATTTAAGTGAATGATGAAGAAAGTCTTGTAGCTGTTCTGCTGCAGTAAAACTGCTTTATGATTATTATTTTTCTTTAATATACTTTTAAAATTTAGAACAGATTTAAATTTACCCAATAATTGCAAAGATTGTACAGACTTTCCATATACCCACACTGTGTCCAATTATTAATATCACACATTAGTATAGTATATTTGTAACATTTAATGAACCAATATTTATACATTGTTACCTAACCTATATAGTTCATTCAGAATTCCTCAGTTATTTCCCTAATGTATTTTCCTGTTCCAAGATTCCATCTAGGATGCCACATTACATTTAGAAGTAATGTTTCCTTAATATTTTAGTTGTAGGAGTTTCTCAGACTTGTATTGTTTTTCATGACCTTGAAAAGTTTGAAGATTACTGATTGGATATTTTGCAGAATGTCTGTCAGTATTTTTCTAGTGTTTTTCTTATGATTAGATGGGAGTTATTGCTTTTTGGAAGGAATATCACAGGGGTTAAGTTCCACTTTAATCACAACTTATCAAGGGTACATACTATCAACGACTTATCAATGTTGATATTAAACTTGATCATCTGGTTGAGGTAGTGTTTGTCAAGTTTTTTCACTATAAAGTTAATTTTCTCCCCTTTCTAAACTGGACCCTTTACAAAGAAGTCACTATGAGCACCTCACATTTAAGGGGTAAGGGATTATATTCCATTTATTTGAGAGTGAAGTATCTACATAAATTATTTGAAATTCTTTTGCAAAGGTGATTTGTCTCTCCCTATCCCCCCTTGGTTTATTTATGTATTCAATTATTTATATAAGTATGTCTCATGGATATTTATTTTATACTTTAGGTTATATCCCAGTATTTTAAATTTTTATACAATATATATTGTTTTGCTAAAATGCTGCCAGCTCTGGCCATTATGAACTTTTTAAGATGGCTCATGTATCCCTTTGGCATATTCTAATTATTTTTTAGCAATTTCTTTCGCTCTGACATTACAAGGGAGCATAACTTCTTAGGTGATCTAGGAAGTCTTTAGTATGAAATGGAATTTTTACCTGAACTTTAAAAGATTAGTGGGATTTTATGAGATTCAAAAAGGTACTCCATGCACAGGGGGAAGCACATTCAAAGTCATAGAGGTGTAAAAGAACATGGTATCCTTAGAAAAGCAATAATTCTTTGTAGCTGCTTGAGGAGGTGAGTGGGGTCAGAAGAATGACTGGAAAGATAAATTGAAGCTGACTTTTGTGAAAAGCCTTCTACTTTAGCTTTCCTGTTGGAATCTTTAGGAATATAAATCAAGAACAATTGAAGAAAATTATTATAAGTGAATATATAAAAGTTTAAAGTTAGCTAATGAACAGAGTTAAAAAGAAGAAAACGTTTCACAGTGAAAATTATCTTCTCACAACTGAGGCCCAGTACTGTCACCTTCTGGTAACATATCAAAAGTGCAAATGAAACAGTGTAGAGGCTGAGACTTTATAACTGCTAAAGCAATAGGGGAGAAAACTCTTCCAAGATGGCAGCTTTGTGACAGGTACTGCTCAGAGTGGTAACTGATCATTGGACTTACCATTAGAGGTAGCAATAGTCTGAGTATTTATAAAAGACATATTTATAAAAGACATACTCCATAAGATCTGATAAGTTGTTTCTATCACTATTCATTTAAGACCTTGTGTTATTAGTCTATTCAGTCTGCTATAACAGAATATCACAAACTGCATGGATTAATCAACATTTATTTCTCACAGTTCTGGAGGCCAAAAGTCCAATAGCAGGGTGCTGGATTTGTGAGAGATTCCTGTTCCTGGCTTGCATACAGCTGTCTTCTCACTATGTCCTCACATGGTAAAGAGAAAACAATCTCTCTTTCTTCCTCTTCTTATAAAGCTGCTAATCTCACCATGAGGGCTCTACCTTCATGACCTTATCTAACAATAATTACTTCCCAAAGGCCCCATCTCCAAGGTTTCAACATATAAATTTCAGGGAGTACACAATTCAGTCCATACTAAATCTTTATTACGTGTTTTAACATACAACATTTGTGCAAAAAAAAAAAAATAAGTTTTACTAACTCCCTTAGTTAGGGTTTATTTAAAATATCTTCACTTAAAACATTCCAAGATTGGTATATGTGAATTATCTGGTCAACTTGGTTTCAGATAAAACATAATATATTTTCACAAATTAACAAAAAAAAAATAAACTCAACTTTCACGATAGACTAGATTGTAGTAGCTGTTCAAATATAGCTTGTAAACATTTCTGAATGCCACTTGCTTTAACCAACGTCTATGTAACAAATATATTTGTCAAGCTTTCAAAAAACAATCTTTCATAGTGGAGAGGAAAACTGACTTATTTAGAAATTCATTTAAAACAGGTGAATATTCTTTGCAATTACATTAACAGTTGTTATTAATACATTTAGTTGGTACGGGTGTTATAATATCTCATGAGGGTGAATTACAGTCCCACCTGTCGATGGATGCCAAAGAAGGAAAACCGGAAGGGACACAGTTTTCTGTTTGTTTGTTTTTTAACTCACTGTGAGAATATCATCATCCAAAAATCAAGCAACCTAATGATATCTGTCTCTTATTGATACCCATTTTAAGGAATATCATACTTGAAAATGTACTTTATGCATTACACTTTTATAGAAAAATTCTGTTTGGAAAAGACAACTTTATACCACCACAGTAATTTCCCATAACTCATGTGCTTCTCATGCTGTGCAACTTACAAATGTTCTCCTTCTTGAACAGGATTAAAGTCATATATTTCATGGGTGATTAGATAGCCCCTTTTCTACCCCAAGGTACAAGGAAGTGAACAGGAGAAATTTTCCCTTTAACAGACAATGGTGGATAAGCAAGGAAATATGCAAACTTAACTTTGAAAGGTCAGCTAATCGGCCCATGGCAGTGTCTTAAACATATACACAGTAATAAACCTGATAAAGAATACCTATTATTTCTTATTATGATATTTTCCTCTGGATTATAATATTACACCATTGGAATTTTCAGAGAAAATAGAGATTTCATATATTTTTTAAAAGTTTATGCTAAGACTAGAAAACTCGCTCACTCTACCTATCTAAAATCTAAATTTATTTTTAAGGGTTTTCTATTTCTCTCCTAATTTAAGACATACTTTCTGGAAGTAATTCTATTTGTTTGACATATTCCACTTTTTGATTGACTCTCAAACACTATAAAAATAAATATTTTTAATTACATATTACAGTTAGTGTAGTAAGCTTCAAAAATATCAGAAACTTGAGTTTAGTCTTCACCCATAGTGGCCATGGCACAATTTTATTTCTTTATTGTCAATAGTACTATATTTGGTCTTAGGTGTAGTAAAGACAGAATCAGAGAAAGATAACACAAAATAGTATAGTTTTCTTATTTCTCAAGCCAAAATCTTTGATAATAGATAGGACTTCTAATTAGTTTTTGCCATATACAGAAAGAAGTTTACCTTTCCAATATATTCTTTGGAGTGGTATTACTTCCTTGGTACAGTATCCAAGAGAAGGGTTTTATCCCTTTTCTAGTAATATACAACATATACAGCAGGAAGAAGGCAGTTCATGTACTTTTGAAATAGATATTAAACTTTGAAAAAATATGAATATATCTGAATTGATGGTACATTTGTGTGTATATTATCTTTGTGTACTCAAGTGGGGCATCTGTCTTTAATTTGACAGTATATCTCATGAACATACAAATTGATAAAGTTTCAGATCCGAGCTAATCAAGTTCTCTCTCAGAGCCCCAGCAATCTTTCTGTTTTAGGTTGGGTGACGTATCTGTCCTCCTGGATCAAGTCATGACTAATGGACAAGAATGTTAACATCTTTCATCCTTTATATCTATCCAGACATAATTGAGAAGGGAGAGAAGATAGCATTTGCCACATTAGGGCTTGTTTTGTTCATTCTTTGACAATTAAGAGGAGGCAGATGAATATGAAATATGACAAAACTAATATTTATTTTCAGCAGCAATGTTTTTACTTGAAGTCCTTTATTTGGTATGGGAGCTTTAAATGAATGCTTTCTATTAAATTTCTATTTCTATTTAAATGAATGCTTATAGCTCACTGTGTCATTATGTGCCATGCCATGCTGAGGCCTTTGGGAACATCTTTTCCAAGAAGACAATCTCTAACTGGTCAGGCACCTATTCCTTTTGAAAGACAGCCAAATGGGAAACTTCGTAGACATCCAAAAGTCATATAAGTACTATAAGGATGCCTGGATGGCTCAGTTGGTTAAGCATCCGACTCTTGATTTCAGCTCAGGTCATGATCTCATGGTCATGAGTTTGAGTCCTGCATTGAGCTCTGTGCTGACAGCACAGAGCCTGCTTGGGATTCTCTCTCTCTCTCTCTCTCTCTCTCTCTCTCTCCCTCTCTCTCTCTCCCTTCTCCTCCCCTGCTTGTTTTCTCTGTCTGTCTCTCTCTTTCTCTCAAAATAAATAAAATAAATATATATGTTAAACGAAGGTACTGTAGACCTGTGATTCCTTTTAATGCTGGAATCAATGCGTCGAAAGACAAGAATATTTGGGGATACAATAAGGATTTTTATTTTGCTTATTAAGTAAAAAAAGTAATAGAAGCTACATGAAGATCATACCTATAGTGGTATTGAGAATTCATTAATTTCTTCCCTTTTCTGTTTCTTTTGTAGATTATTTTCTTTCTCTATTATGTCCTAATAATTCTACAATGTCATTTAGGACCAGGGATATAATATTAACAGTAATATTTCTTCATTCTCTATATAGTTAATATATTTATTCTTTACCTCATGCTTCTATAATTTACAGTAACAATGTTGAGCTTTGGAATTATTGAGAGGACATGAAAATAGGATTCTCTCAAGATTAATAAATCTCTTCTGGCATACACACCCACATGTTACTAAAGAACCTCTAGTCCCTCTAAAGGGGTACTCTTTCTTCATTTTTGGGGGGCTTGTTTTGAGTTAATCTTTGAAGATTATTAAAATATAATGTATTCTCTGGTAATCCAATAGTGATAAGCAGACTTCAGAATTTGGAGCCAGTTAGTTAACTTTTCATCTCCCATATTTGCCACTAGTGGGCAAGTCATTTAACCTATGAATATAATGAAGATAACATTAATACCTACTTTTTAATTTAGGCCACTCCAGAAACCATGTTTGATCATGTGACGGGACACAAAATTTTAAAGAAAATGATGCAGAAAATAAAAGAGGGACAATAGAATGTAATGAAAAGATATGCTACTCAAACTCTTTGAGGTTTCAAGGAAGAGAAAAATTAGGTTACTTTTAGTTTTGGAGATTTGCTATAATCATATTCAAGAATAATGTATTTTGAAAGGCCACTTCATCAAAGTTTTAGTCTGGGATTCATAGCACAATTTATGAAAATTAGAAAATTTGATCAGTGTTCCTTTTCGTGGCAGCCATAGCTAAAATAATCTATCTTCTATTTGTAACTCTAACATAGTTGCCCAGATGGAGAATCTGAGTGGGTTGATAGACTGATATCTGATATGGAGTAACTAATAGACAGTTGGTTTTCTTCATACTCAGACCATTTACTGTTGCTTTCAAAGAAAGTGTTGTCACCTAGTACACTCCTAATTTCAGGGCAGCAGAGATTATTTCTATGAAATGTAGTGTCAAAATTAAGTCACTGCAGCCAATGCATGAGAGAGAACACTAAAACTAATGATAAATCATTAGCAAACAGATACAGTTGTATAAGAATAGTATTAAGTATTGACTATAGTATTTTGATGCTGATGAACATATTTAATCTGTCTTTTGTCTTCATTTTGTCTCAAAAATTCTGACAGTGGATATTTAAAAAGTTTTCCTTTGTGAGAAAGTTTCCTTATTTTAAACATTAAAAAGCTTTAGAAGATCTTCTTCCTGCTGAACTCCTCAGAAGTATGCACTGTTGGTGGGAATACGAACTGGTGAACCCACTCTGGAAAACATCAGGGAGATTCCTTAAGAAATTAAAAATAGAATTACCCTATGACCCAGCAATTGCACTACTAGGAAGGATACAAAGGATACAAAAATGCTGATTCAAAGGGGCACATTCACCCTATTGCTTATAGTGGCACTATCAGGAGTAGCCAAATTATGGAAAGAGCCCAAATGTACATCGACTGATAAATGGATAAAGAAGATGTTGTTTATATATTAATGGAATACTACTTGGGAATGAAAAAGAATGATATCTTGCCATTTGCAACAACATGGATTGATCTAGAGGATATTATGTTAAGTGAAATAAGTCAGAGAAAGATATAACAATTTCACTCATATGTGGAATTTGAGAAACTCAACACATAAACACAGGGGAAGGGAAGGAAATATAAGATAAAAACAAGAGGGAGGCAGAGTATAGGAGACTCTTCAATAGAAGGAACAAACAAAGGGTTGCTGGAAGTGAGGTGGGTGGACAGATGAGTTAAATGGGTCATGGGCATTAAGGAGGGCACTTGGGATGAGCACTGAGTGTCATACGTAAGAGATGAAATCACTGGGTTCTACTCCTGAAGACAAGATTACACTGTATGTTAAATAACTTGAATTTAAATTAAAAATGTTCAACAAATGAAAAAGAAAAAGGCTCTAACATTCCTTAGCAGCAACAAAAAAGAAATATGTATGTATCATAAATCTCCAATGGTAGATGAAATCCTTTACAGTGTGTGTCTCCGTGTATTTTGTTTCACTTTATGAAACTGTTCTTAGAGTACAAACTAATATGTATTTCCCCTTAGGGTACAATTTGGAAAGCTATAGGAATTTAAGGGGTAGTATTCCATTTTGTCAGTTTTAAAGTAATATTCAGACTCCCCTTCTTAATCTCAAATTGGCTGGAATATTACAAAACCAAATTACACAATCCTTAAGAAACATAGTCACGGCAACATAAGTAAAATCACAATGGATTTTTTATTAATCTCATTTATTCTACATAATTTAGGTTATCTCTATTTCATAAAAGAACACCTCTAAAATTTATTATTTTGCAGGTTCTTGAAATATAGTATTCCTAGGTTATTTGTAAGCAGGATTTTGGAAACTCTGGAGGAAGAAAGAGCTTTGGAAACCTTGTATTAGGGTCTAAGTTTGTTGGTTGGCCATTGTAGGACTCATACTTTTCAGGTTAAAGCACTCATTTTTCTTTCTTTCTTTCTTTCTTTCTTTCTTTCTTTCTTTCTTTCTTTTTCTTTCTTGTTACCAAAGAGCTGATTCTCATAACATTCTTCAGAAGGATTCTTGGTATTTTACAAGCATTAAAAGATTTTATATTCATTACCTGGAGCCATGCAATATGAAGAGGTATCATACTCAAAGGTTTAATAATTTTTGGCTTATTTGGTTAGTAATTTTTCTTTTTTATTTAATATGAAATTTATTGTCAAATTGGATTCCATACAGCACCCAGTGCTCATCCCAACAGGTGCCCTTCTCAATGCCCATCACCCACCCTTCCCTCCCTCCCACCCCCCATCAACCCTCAGTTTATTCTCAGTTTTTAAGTCTCTTATAGTTTGGGTTCCTTGCTCTCTGACTTTTTGTTCTTTCCTCTCCTTCATGGTCTTCTGTTAAGTTTCTCAGGATCCACATAAGAGTGAAAACATATGTATCTGTCTTTCTCTGTGTGACTTATTTCACTTAGCATAACACTCTCCAGTTCCATCCACATTGCTACAAAAGGCCATATTTCATTCTTTCTCATTGCCACGTAGTATTCCATTGTGTATATAAACCACAATTTCTTTATCCATTCATCAGTTGATAGACATGTAGGCTGTTTCCATAATTTGGCTATTGTTGAGAGTGCTGCTATAAATATTGAGGTACAAGTGCCCCTATGCATCAGCACTCCTGTACCCCTTGGGTAAATTCCTAGCAGTCTATTGCTGGATCATAGGGTAGATCTATTTTAAATTTTTTGAGGAACCTCCACACTGTCTTCCAGAGTGGCTGCACCAGTTTGCATTCCCACAAACAGTTCAAGAGGGTTCCCGTTTCTCCACATCCTCGGCAGTATCTATAGGCTCCTGATTTGTTCATTTAAGCCACTCTGACTGGCATGAGGTGATATCTCAGTGTGGTTTTGATTTGTATTTCCTTGATGAGGAGTGACGTTGAGCATCTTTTCACGTGCCTGTTAGCCATCTGGATGCCTTCTTTAGAGAAGTGTCTATTCATGATTTCTGCCCATTTCTTCACTGGATGATTTGTTTTTCAGATGTGGAGTTTGGTGAGTTCTTTATAGATTTTTTTTCAGTTTCTAATATGAAATTTATTGTCAAATTGGTTTCCATACAACACCCAGTGCTCATCCCAAAAGGTGCCCTCCTCAATACCCATCACCCACCCTCCCCTCCCTCCCACCCCCCATCAACCCTCAGTTTGTTCTCAGTTTTTAAGAGTCTCTTATGCTTTGGCTCTCCCCCCCCAACCTCTTTTTTTTTCCCTTCCCTCCCCCATGGACTTCTGTTAAGTTTCTCAGGATCCACATAAGAGTGAAAACATATGGTATCTGTGTTTCTCTGTATGAGTTATTTAACTTAGCATAAGTTCCATCCATGTTACTACAAAAGGCCATATTTCATTCTTTCTCATTTCCACGTAGTATTCTATTGTGTATATAAACTACAATTTCTTTATCCATTCATCAGTTGATGGACATTTAGTCTCTTTTCATACTTTGGCTATTGTTGAGAGTGCTGCTATAAACAATGAGGTACAAGTGCCCCTATGCATCAGTATTCCTGTATCCTTTGGGTGAATTCCTAGCAGTGTTATTGCTAGGTCATAGGGGTAGATCTATTTTTAACTTTTGAGGAACCTCCACACTGTTTTCCAGAGTGGCTGCATCAGTTTGCATTTCCGACAACAGTTCAAGAGTGTTCCCGTTTCTCCACATCCTCTCCAGCATCTATAGTCTTCTGATTTGTTCATTTTAGCCACTCTGACTGGCATGAGGTGATATCTCAGTGTCGTTTTGATTTGTATTTCCCTAATGAGGAGTAAAGTTGAGCATCTTTTCACATGCCTGTTGGCCATCTGGATGTCTTCTTTAGAGAAGTGTCTATTCATGTTTTCTGCCCATTTCTTCACTGGATTATTTGTTTTTTGGGTTTGGAGTTTGGTGAGGTCTTTATAGATTTTGGATGCTAGCCCTTTGTCCGATATGTTATTTGCAAATATCTTTTCCCATTCTGTCGGTTGCCTTTTAGTTTTGTTGATTGTTTCCTTTGCAGTGCAGAAGCTTTTTATCTTGATGAGGTCCCAATAGTTAATTTTTGCTTTTAATTCCCTTGCCTTTGGGGATGTGTCAAGTAAGAAATTGCTGCGGCTGAGGTCAGAGAGGTCTTTTCCTGCTTTCTCCTCTAGGGTTTTGATGGTTTCCTGTCTCACATTCAGGTCCTTTATCCATTTTGAGTTTATTTTTGTGAATGGTGTAAGAAAGTGGTCTAGTTTCATCCTTCTGCATATGGCTGTCCAGTTCTCCCAGCACCATTTGTTAAAGAGACTGTCTTTTTTCCATTGGATATTCTTTCCTGCTTTGTCAAAGATTACTTGGCCATACTTTTGTGGGTCTAATTCTTGGGTTTCTATTCTATTCCACTGGTGTATGTGTCTGTTTTTGTGCCAATACCATGCTGTCTTGATGATTATAGCTTTGTAGTGGAGGCTAAAGTCTGGGATTGTGATGCCTCCCGCTTTGGTCTTCTTTTTGAAAATTACTTTGAAAGAGCCTAAATGTCCATCAACTGACGAGTGGATAAAGATATTGTGGTTTATATACACAATGGAATACTATGTGGTAATGAGAAAGAATGAAATATGGCCTTTTGGGGGCGCTTGGGTGGCTCGGTCGGTTAAGCGTCCGACTTCGGCTCAGTTCATGATCTCATGGTCCGTGAGTTCAAGCCCCGCGTCGGGCTCTGTGCTGACCGCTCAGAGCCTGGAGCCTGTTTCAGATTCTGTGTCTCCCTCTCTCTCTGCCCCTCCCCTGTTCATACTCTGTCTCTCTCTGTCTCAAAAATAAATAAACGTTAAAAAAAATTAAAAAAAAAAGAAATATGGCCTTTTGTAGCAACGTGGATGGAACTGGGGAGTGTTATGCTAAGTGAAATAATCATACAGAGAAAGACAGATACCATATGTTTTCACTCTTACGTGGATCCTGAGAAACTTAACAGAAGTCCATGGGGGAGGGGAAGAAAAAAAAAAAAAGAGGTTAGAGAGGGAGAGAGCCAAAGCATAAGAGACTGTTAAAAACTGAGAACAAACTGAGGGTTGATGGGGGGTGGGAGGGAGGGAAGGGTGGGTGATGGGTATTGAGGAGGGCACATTTTGGGATGAGCACTGGTTGTTGTATGGAAACCAATTTGACAATAAATTTCACATTAAAAAATTAAAAACAAACAAAAAAAAGAAAATTACTTTTGCTAATCAGGGTCTTTTGTGGTTCCATACAAATTTTAGGATTGCTTGTTCTAGCTTTCAGAAAAATGCTGGTGCAATTTTGATTGGGATTGCATTGAATGTAGTATTTACATTTTAACAATATGTATTCCTCCAATCCATAAGCATGGAATATTTTTCCATTTCTTTGTATCTTCTTCAATTTATTTCATAAGCTTTCTATAGTTTTCAGCATACAGATCTTTTACATCTTTGGTTAGGTTTATTCCTAGGTATTTTATGATTCTTAGTGCAGTTGTGAATGGGATCAGTTTCTTTATTTATCTTTCTGTTGCTTCATTATTAGTGTATAAGAATGCAACTGATTTTTATACATTGATTTTGTATCCTGCGACTTTGATGAATTCATGTATCAGTTCTAGCAGACTGTTGGTGTAGTCTATCAGGTTTTCCATGTATAGTATCATGTCATCTGCAAAAAGTGAATGCTTGACTTCATCTTTGCCAATTTTGATGCCTTTGATTTCCTTTTGTTGTCTGATTGCTGATGGTAGAACTTCCAACACTATGTTAAACAACAGTGGTGAGAGTGGACGTCCCTGTCTTTTCCTGATCTCAGGGGAAAGCTCTCAGGTTTTCCCCATTGAGGATGATATTAGCTGGGGTGTTTTCACAAATGGCTTTTATATTGTTTAAGTATGTTCCTTCTATCCCGACTTTCTTGAGGGTTTTTATTAAGAAAGGATGCTGAATTTTGTCAAATCCTTTTTCTGCGTCGATTGACAGGGTCATATGATTCTTTTCTTTTATTAATGTGGTGTATCACATTGATTGATTTGCAAATGTTGAACCAGCCTTGAAACCCAGGAATGAATCCTGCTTGACCATGGTGAATAATTCTTTTTATATGCTGTTGAATTTGAATTGCTTGTATCTTGTTGAGAATTTTTTGCAGCCATACTCATCAGGGATATTTGCCTGTAGTTCTCTTTTTTTGCGGGGTCTCTGTCTGGTTTGGGAATCAAAGTAATGCTGGTTTCATAGAATGAGTCTGGATGTTTTCCTTCCCTTTCTATTTTTTGAAACAGCTTGAGAAGGATAGGTATTATCTCTGCTTTACATGTCTATTAGAATTCCCCAGGGAAGCCATCTGATCCTGGACTCATATTTGTTGGGACATTTTTCATAACTGATTCAATTTCTTCACTGGTTATGGATCTGTTCAAATTTTCTGTTTCTTTCTGTTTGAATTTTGGAAGTGTGTGGGTGCTTAGGAATTTGTCCATTTCTTCAAGGTTGTCCAGTTAGTTGGCATATAATTTTTCAAAGTGTTCCCTGGTAATTGCATGTATTTCTGAGAAATTTATTGTAATAATTCCATTTTCATTCATGATTTTATCTATTTGGGTCATCTCCCTTTATTTTTGATAAGCTTGGCTAGAAGTTTATCAATTTTGTTTATTTTTTCAAAAAACTAACTCTTGGTTTCATTGATCTGCTCTACTGTTCCTTTTTTAAGGTTCTATATTGTTTATTTCTGCTCTGCTCTTTATTATTTCTCTTCTTCTGCTGGTTTTGGGGTGTCTTTGCTTCTCTGCTTCTATTTCCTTTAGATGTGCTGTTAGATTTTATATTTGGGATTTTCTTGTTTCTTGAGATAGGCCTGGATTGAAATGTATTTTCCTCTCAGAACTGCCTTCGCTGCATCCTAAAGCATTTGGATTTTTGTATTTTCATATTCATTTGTTTCCACATATTTTTAAATTTCTTCTCTAATTGCCTGGTTGACCCATTCATTCTTTAGTAGGGTGTTCTTTAACCTCAATGCTTTTGGAGGTTTTCCAGACTTTTTCCTGTGGTTGAATTCAAGTTTGATAGCATTGCGGTCTGAAAGTGTCCATGGTATGATCTCAATTCTTTTATACTTATGAACGACTATTCTGTGACCCAGTATGTTATCTACCTTGGAGAATGTTCCATGTGCACTCGAGAAGAAAGTATATTCTGTTTCTTTGGGATGCAGAGTTCTAAATATATCTGTCAAGTCCATCTGATCCAATGTATCATTCAGGGCCCATGTTTATTGATCCTGTGTCTAGATGATCTATCCATTGTTGTATTTGGGGTATTAAAGTCCCCTGCAATTACTACATTCTTATCAAAAAGGTTGCTTATGTTTATGATTAATTGTTTTACATATTGGAGTGCTCCTGTATTCGGCACAAGGACATTTTTGTTAGCTCTTCCTGATGGATAGACCCCGTAATTATTATATAATGCCCTTCTTCATCTCTTGTTACAGCTTTTAATTTAAAGTCTAGTTTGTCTGATGTAAGTATGGCTACTCCAGCTTTCTTTTGACTTCTAGTATCATGATAGATAGTTCTCCATCCCCTCACTTTCAATCTGAACGTGTCCTCAGGTCAAAACTGAGTCTCTTGTAGGGGCACCTGGGTGGCGCAGTCGGTTAAGCGTCCGACTTCAGCCAGGTCACGATCTCGCGGTCCGTGAGTTCGAGCCCCGCGTCAGGCTCTGGGCTGATGGCTCAGAGCCTGGAGCCTGTTTCCGATTCTGTGTCTCCCTCTCTCTCTCCCCTCCCCCGTTCATGCTCTGTCTCTCTCTGTCCCAAAAATAAATAAACGTTGAAAAAAAAAAAAACTGAGTCTCTTGTAGACAGCAAATAGATGGGTCTTGTTTTTTTTTTTAATCCATTCTGATACACTATGTCTTTTGGTTGGAGCACTTAGTCCATTTACATTCAGTGTTATTATTGAAAGGTATGGGTTTAGAGTCATTGTGATGTCTGCTGGTTTCATGCTTGTAGTGATGTCTCTGGTACTTTGTGGTCCTTGCAACATTTCACTCACAGAATCCCCCTTAGGATCTCTTGTAGGGCTGGTTTAGTGGTGATGAATTTCTTAAGTTTTTGTTTGTTTGGGTAAACCTTTATCTCTTTTATTCTGAATGACAGACTTGGTGGATAAAGGATTCTTGGCTGCACATGTTTTCTGTTCATCACATTGAAGATTTCCTGCCATTCCTTTCTGGCCTGCCAAGTTTCAGTAGATAGGTCTGCCACTACTCTTATGTGTGTACCTTTGTAAGTTAGGGCCTGTTTATCCCTAGCTGCTTTCAGAATTCTCTCTTTGTGCTTGTATTTTGCCAGTTTCACTATATGTCATGCAGAAGATCGATTCAAGTTACATCTGAAGGGAGATGTCTGTGCCTCTTGGATTTCAAAGCCTTTTTCCTTCCCCAGATCAGGGAAGCTCTCAGCTATGATTTGTTCAAGTATGCCTTCAGCCACTTTCTCTCTCTCTTCTTCTGGAAGTCCTATGATATGGATATTGTTCCATTTGAATGCATCACTTAGTTCTCTACTTTTCCCCCTCATGCTCCTGGATTTTTTATCTCTCTTTTTCTCAGCTTCCTCTTTTCCATAATTTTATCTTCTAATTCACCTATTCTCTCCTCTGCCTCTTCAATCTGTGATATGGCTGCCTCCATTTTATTTTGCACCTCATTTATAGCATTTTTTAGCTCCTCATAACTATTTCTTAATCCCTTGATCTCTGTAGCAATAGATTCTCGGCTGCCCTCTATACTTTTTTCAAGCCCAGCGATTATTTTTATGACTACTATTCTAAATTCTTTTTCCGTTATATTTCTGAAATCGTTTTTGATCAATTCGTTAGCTGTCGCTACTTCCTGGAGTTTTTTTGAGGAGAATTCTTCCATTTTGTCATTTTGGGTAGTCCCTGTGGTAGCTCCAAACTGCAGGGCACTTCCCCTGTGCTGTCTGGAGTACTTGTGTTGGTGGGCAGGGCCTCAGTCAGACCCAATGTGTGTCCCCATCCCACAGCTAGGGCCTCAGTCAGACTGGTGTGTACCTTATCTTCCCCTCTCCCAAGGGCAGGACTCACTGTGGAGTGGTGTGGCCCCTGTCTAGGCTACTTGCACATGGCAGGCTTGTGGTGCTGCTTTGATAGGATGTGGCCAAGGGCATATTAACCCGGGTGGATCCGCAAGGTGCACAGGGGAGGGAAGAGCAGGCTTAGCTAGCTTTGCCATTGGTGATCCCCTGTGGGAGGGACCCTGCAGCACCGGGAGGGAGGGAGGCCTGTCGGAGGGATGGATCCTCAGAATCACTGCCTTCAGCATTTGTGTGGTGCAAGCAAGTTTGGTGAAAAGAACTGGTTACCTTTGGAATTTGGGCTGGGGGATGGGAGAGGGAAAGGGCACTTGCCAGTGCCTTTGTTCTCTCGCCAAGCTGAGCTCTGTCTTCCGGGCGTCCTCTTGCCCGCCCCACTCTCTGAGAGCAGAGCTGTCGACTTTTAACATTCCAGATGTTAAGTTCCGCTGGTTGCCAGGGTTAGTAATTTTTCAAAGAAGGGGTACAGTTAATGGAGCATGGTTACAAATTATTGAAGACAGGCTAAAATGATCCAGTGGTTCTGACACTTTTGAAATCTAAATAAAGTTTAAGAATTCCTGAGAATGAGCTAGCTACTATAAAATCTAGCCATCCACTTAAATGGATGGCTATCTATTTAGCACTATAGATAGTCACCAATATTTCATATAAGAATTGCTCCCAGTGAGCTTACTATGTAAATTGATATTGTATTTCTACTTTTTCCAATGTTCCTGGCTTCTAATAGATTTTAAAATGCAGATATCTGGATGATTCATAGAATCAGTGTGGTTGTCATAACTTAGACAAAGCTTATTTTTTGTAATATTTTGTTATTTGAGGGAAGGTAAAAAAATCAAACACTAATATCATGTTTTCTGTATGCCAAGTATTGTTAAATTCTTTATTAATTCATTCAATACTGACAACAATCCATGATGTAGGTATCATTATCGTCATTCCTGTGGTAGTTTTAAAATATGTCCACAAATTCTTTAATTTCCTCCATTCAAGAGGTGGAGTTTAATTCTCCCCTGTGTGTGATCTAAACTTAATACCTACCTAATAAAGTAAGACACAAATGACAATGTATCATTTCTGGGATTTGGTCAAAAAGTTTTCTTCTGTTATCTCTATAGCAGTCATTCTGCAGCAATACAACTGCCGTATCATGAGGACACTCAAGCTACCCTATACAGAGGCTTATGTGATGCAATACTGATGACTCTTGTCAATGGCCATGAATGAACCAATCTGAGGCCTACCACCAACAATGATGTGGATGTGTTTAGAAGTAGATCCTCCAGGCCCAGTTAATCCTGCAGATGACTGCAGCCTCAGCCTTCATCTTGACTGCAGTGTTATGAATGTTATGACTAAATTGTCCTCATTTATTCAGGACTTTGTTCGATTTTAGCATTAAAATCTTACATCCCAGGCCTCCAGCTTTAATGAGAACTTATTTCAGTTTGCCAGAGTCTGTCCCAGTTTTAAAACTGAAAGTCCCACATCTTGGGAACTTCCTCAGTTCCAGAGAAAACAGGACTATTGGTCACCTCTTCGTGCAGAATCTTTTTATTTTTTTAATTATTTTTAAAACTGTTATTTATTTTGAGAAAGAGAGGGGGGTGGAGGGGCAGAGAGAGAGGGGGACAGAGGATCTGAAGCAGGCTCCATGCTGAGCATGGAGCCCAACACTGGGCTTGATCCCACCAACCATGAGATCATGAAACAAGCTGAAATCCACAATCAGTATCTTAACCAACTGAGCCAGCCAGGTGCCCGCTCATGTGGAATCTTGAACCAAAATCTCCAGTTTAGCTTCTCCCAAATTCTTAACTCACAGAAACTGTGATAGAGTAGATTTTGATTGTTTTAAACCACTGGTTTGAGGTAATATTTACATACCAACAAATAACTAATACAGTATCAATTTTACAGTTGAAGAAATGGTGGCAGGCATTTTAGTTTCAAAAAAAAAATCCCTTTGATATAGTTGTTTAACCCAAGTATTTATCATGAAAGTATACTCAATGTGATTGTGGACCACAATTACCAGTAAGATACATGTGCCAAAGTTATATGAAAATGTAAAAATATAAACCACCAGGGGCACCTAGTGGCTCAGTTGGTTAAGCATCAAACTCTTGGCTCAGGTCAAAATCTAATGGTTTTTGAGTTCAAGCCCCATGTTGAGCTATGCACTGACAGCGCAGAGCCTGCTTGGGATTCTCTCTCTCTCCTTCTTTCTCTGCCCTGACCCTACTTGTGTTCTCTCTCAAAATAAATAAATAAACTTAAAAAAATATAAACTATCAATAATTAAGTTTTCAGCAAAGGCCTGGGATTTAAAAGAGAACAAATAAACATTTTTGGTCATATAAACACTAAAACCTTCTGACACCTTCAGAATTTACTATTGAAGAAATTGATTAGTCAGCACAATTTTGAATTAAGTAAGATAACTTGTTCTTTCTAAGCCATCAATATTTTGAATAAAATCTTCCAGTCAGTACCTTAATCATCTTTTAGACTACTCAGTCAATGAAATGGGTTCCATGCATTTGTGTTTAATGCAGCAAGGCTTTCACAATAAGCCTTGTTGTTCCTGTAAGTATTTTGAGTAAGCAATCAAACATACTCAAAGTAGATGCAAATTTTAGCAGTCTGTCTTAAGTAGCCCCCAAATTAAGATTTTACTTGCAGCTATATCATTTATTGCATTGTTTTATTTTTTTTCTGTTATTTATGTACAAAGCTATAGCTAAAGGCATTCTAGTGCTTCAAGATATGAGAAAAAAAACTGCCTTTTAAAGTTAGATTGTTATGAAATTGATAGTTTAGAATTTCATATCCTTCCTGTGTGAAACTCAGGTATGTGTTAAAATTTCACTTGTTTTGGATAAATGAAGGAAATCTTTTTCACATTCAAGTTAGTTAGAAGATATTAAAATTAATGAAATTTGCTGTTTTCCAAAATATATTTCTGGTAAATATAACAACTTCCAAGTCATATTGAATTGAACTTTAGATAACAAATTGAAGACTTTGAACATGCATGCCAGCAATTCCTCAATCTTGCCTACATTTGAGGGTGACCTGGAAGTTTTAAAAAGACAGATTCTAAGACTGCAACCCAGATGGAATAGTGAAGGTAGCCATTCAGTATTTTTGCTTTGATTTATTTTTATCATAACTTGATGAAAGAGAAAAAGTGTTTTTATAAAGAAAATTCCAGACAAAATGTACAAAAAGGACTGATATGAAGATAGAGTGATAAGAGATGAGTTTATTGAGAGGCAGTAGAAGCAGATGTTCTAGGTAAGGAGTTTTTAATATAGTTTTAGGCATAAAGGTGAATGCCAAGATTAGGACAGTGGCAATGGTAATGAAAAAGCATGTTACTAATGTCAGACCTTTCCAAAGAAGTGTTTCTTTTTGCTATTTTTCGCTTGGTTTTGTTTTGCTCTCATGTGCTCTTCCTTTAAAGGCCAGATAATGTTAAATTTACATTTGTATAGAATAAACCACCAGAAATTCAAACACTTAGAAATGTCATCCTATTGGCCTGGATTCTGCTTTGAAGAGCCTTTCAGTATAAGAAAAGCTTGGACTTCCCCTGAGATTATATTTGATCCTGAAATCTTTATGTTTCTACCAAAAAATAAAAGAGGTTAAAAAGAGAAAAGAAATCTCAACAAATGCTTTTTGCAAACAACCAACACCAAAATAGAGGAGAAAAGATAATCAAGGTCAGGAGATAAAAGTCTCAGATAAGAGCATCCATTTATGTACAGAATAATATTACCCATACTCTTGGAAGTGGAGGTGAGTTAGATGAAAGCACTCTCATTTCATCAAGAGAAACAAGCAGCTCCAAACCACCCATGGAAGTCTGTCCAAGCATGTTGATACTGAGTAGCAACTGACTATTATACATGTTCAGTCAGATATCCTTAGCAAGTGCTCTTTGTACCTGGCCCAATCCTGATCATTCTTCCCAAAGATTAGAAATCTTTCGGAATTGGGTTATATCATAATAACTCGATTTATTATGTTCTATGTCAGCAATTACTGACCTAAAACAAAGTGATGTGCTACGTAATCTATGTCAAAGCAATTTTTGACCTAAATTACTTACCTAAAACAAAGTGATGTGCTACGTAAACTGTGTGCTTTACCCAATCAGCACAATCAATACTACCAAAGTCAACCTAGGATATATTTAGAAATGCAAAGAAATATATATATATATATATATATATATATATGTGTGTGTGTGTATACATATATATGTATATACACATATATCACATATATATGTATGTACACACATATATATATATATATGAATAAGCTGAAGTAAATATTAACAATGGTAAAAGCAATGGCAATAGTAAAAGCAGCAGCAACAGCAAATTTCAGCAAATTTCTGAAAATTTATTTTCTGCCAGGTATCTTTGGGATTCATATAAACTCTGTGAGAGCTGGGAGTTTTGTCTGATTACTGCCATACTTTCAGTGCATAGAACCAATGCCTGCGACCATTGCATGGACTCTAAAATACTGGAGTACCTGGGTGGCTCAATCGGTTAAGATCAAGTCTGACTCTTTATATCAGCTCAGGTCATGATCTCACAGTTTGTGAGTTTGAGCCCCATGTCGGGATCTGCACTGACAGTATGGAGCCTTCTTGGGATTCTATCTTTTCCTATATCTCTTCCCCTCTCCCCTCTCAAAATAGATAAATAAAATTAAAAAAAAAAAAAACTAAAATAGGGCATATAACCAACTACTATATTCCAAGCACCTTTTTTTAATAAAAAAGTGAACAACATAAATAAGATATCTGCCTATAAATTTTGTACTTTTAATATATTTAAATTTGTTCATTCTGTGTTTCTCTCCATTAGAATATAAGTTCCATGTGGACCAGGACCTTTTCTGTCTTTTTCACCACATCCCCTAATGTGCTGAACAGTATCCTGCATATGACACTAAATAAATGTTGAATGAATGATTTAAACTACCTAAACTTGGTTTACATTTTCTGGGCATTTATCTCCAGAAAAGGGGGAACTTACATTGAACCTAAAGTGCTTTAGTGGAAAGTTACCTAAGTAAAAGTCACAAAAAAAAAGAGCTGAAAGGTAGGAAAGTGGAAACAATAGAGATTATCTCCTAAAAGCAACTGGGAATGACAGATTTATAGAAATGAAGAACAGATGGGGGTTTTCTAGAGGTTAGGAGCAAGGTAGGGTAGGGAAAAAAAAAGCAATAGCTGTAAACTGCAACTCAAAACTCCTTGTGATGATGAAAGTATTTTGTATTTGATTGGGTCAATGCCACTATTTTAGTTGTAATATTGTGCTATATGTTTGCAAAAATGTTACCATTGGAAGAAACTGCTTAAATGGTACACTGGATTTCTTTGTATTATTTCTTACAATTGCATGTCAGTCTATAATTACCTCAAAATAAAAGTTTTAAAAAGTCACTGTAAATGAGTCAGAAATAATGTCCTTCAAACATTTAGATATTTTAAATACAGAAATTTGTTCACCCATAGAATGCTCACTTCTAGCTTTATTTTCAAAGGATTCATAGAGATGTCTCAGAAGCCCACGTCAGCAATTACTGACATAAGGCAAAGTGGTGTGCTACATAAGTATATGTGTTTTACCCATCTCTATTGCCATTAAAAGTATTTCTAAAATCCAAAATGTCATGTTTTCAAGTTATTCTCAAAGCTGCTGGCAGTTGTAGCTGTTTGTAACATTGATTCTCAGTCTGGAATGTATGCTGAACAATTCAAACATGGTTCTGGGATTTGGTGTATAGGTCTGTTCATTCCTTTCAATGATTTTGGATGACATCCAAACAAACTCATAAATGTAATATTCAGAGCATACTTGTTTTCTTTCCTAGGCTTCTCCCAACATATAAGTCACTTTCAGGGGTGGTTATTTGGATACTTCCCACCTCTGAATATTTTCCGTAGTTTTTATTTTTTTAATTATTTTATTTGAGTATACTTGATGCAGAATGCTACCTTAGTTTCAAGTGTAAAAAACATTGTGATTCAACTTCTCCATACTTATGCTATGCTCACTAAAAATGTAGTTACTGTTTGTCACCATACAACGCTATCACAATATCACTGACTATATTCCCTACACTGTGACTTTTATTTCCATGACTTATTGATTCCATAATTGGAACCCTGTATCTCCCACTCACATTCATCTATTTTGCCCATCCCCTCACCCCTCTACTCTGGCAACCATCAGGTTTTTTTTCTGTATTTATAGGACTGATTCTGCTTTTTGTTTGTTTATTCATTTTTTTTTTGATTCCCCACCTGAGTGAAATCATATGGTGTTTGTCTTTTTCAGTCTGACTTATTTCACTTAGCATAATACCCTCTAGGTCCATCCATTTTGTCTCAAATACCACAATCTCATTCTTATGGCTGAGCAATATTGCATTATATATGTATACCAAATCTTCCTCATCTATTCATCTGTCAATTGGCACCTAGATTCCTTTCATATCTTGGCTATTGTAAAAAAATGCTGGAATAAACATAGGGGTGCATTGTGTCTTTTTGAATTAGTGTCTTCATTTTCTTTGTGTAAAGTCCCAGTAGTGGAATCTCTGGATCATATGGATATCTATTTTTAGTTTTTTGAAGAAACTTCATACTGTTTTCCACAGTGACTGTACCAATTTACACTTCTACTAACAGTGCACAAGGGTTCCTTTTTCTCCACATCCTTGTCAACAACACTGGCTATTTCTTTTTGATTTTGGCCATTCTAACAAGTATAAGGTGATATCTCAGTGTGGTTTTGATTTGCATTTCCTTCGTGATTAGTGATGTTGAGCAACTTTTCACGTATCTGTTAGTTAACTGTGTTTTCTTTGGGAAAATGTCTATTCAGGCCCTATGCCCACGTTTTAATTAGATTTTTGTGGTGTTGAATTGTATAAATTCTTATATTTTGGATATTTAGCTCTTTCTTGCAAATGATATATCATTTGCAAATGTATTCTCCCATTCAATAGGTTGCATTTTCATTTCGTGGTTGGTTTCCTTTGCTCTGCAAAAGGTTTTTATTTTGGTGTAGTACCAATAGTTTATGTTTGCTTTTGTGTCCCTTGCCTTAGTAAACATATCTAGAAAAATGTTGCCACACTACTGTCAGAGAAATTACTGTCTGTGTCTTTTTCTAGGATTTTTATAGTTTCAGGTCCCACATTTATGTCTTTAATCATTATGAGTTTATTTTTGTGTACGGTTTAAGAAAGTGGTCCAGTTTCATTATTTTACATGTAGCTGTCCAGTTTTCCTAGCACCATTTGTTTTTCCCCATTGTATATTCTTGTCTCCTTTGTCACAGATTAATTGACCATATAAGTAGGAATCTATTTCTGGGCTCTGTTCCATTGATCTATGTGTCTATTTTTGTACCAGCACCATACCATTTTGGTTACTCCAGGTTTGTAGTATATCTTAAAATCTGGAATTGTGATACCTCCAGCTTTGTTTTTCTTTCTCAAGATTGGTTTGGCTATTTGGGGTCTTTTGTGGTTGCTTACAAATTTTAGACTATTCCTTCTAGTCCTGTGAAAAAAGTTGTTGATATTTTGATAGAGATTGCATTGAATCTATAGGTTACTTTAAGTAGTATGGACATTTTAAAAATATTAATTATTTCAATCTATGAGTATGGGCTATCTTTCCACTTGTCTGTGTCATCTTTGATTTCATTTATTAGAGCTTTACAGGTTTTGGAATGTAAGTCTTTCACCTCCTTGGTTAAGTTTATTCCTCAATATTTTATTCTTTTTCACGTAATTACAAATGGAATTTTTAATTTTTCTTTCTGATACTTCATTATTAGTGTATAGAAATTCTATTGATTTCTGGGTATTAATGTTGTATCCTGCAACTTTACTGAGTTTATTTATTCTAGTAGTTTTTTGGTAGAGTCTTTATGATTTTCTAAGTATAGTATCACATCATCTGCAAATAGTGAAGTTTAACTTCTTCTTTACTATTTTTTATGCCTCTTATTTATTTTGCATGTCTGACTGCCATGACTAAAATTTACAGTACTATGTTGAGTAAAAGTGGAGAGGGTGGACATCCTTGTCTTGTTCTTCTTAAAGGAAAAAGTCTCAGTTTTCACCATTGAGTGTGATGTTAGCTGTGAGTTTTTCATATATGGCTTTTATTATGTTGAGGTATATTCCCTCTAAACAGAGATTTTTTTTATTGTGAATGGATGTTGAATTTTCTCAAATGCTTTTTCTACATCTATTAAGATTATCATATGATTTTTATCTTTTGTTTCATGGATGTGGTATATCACATTGATTGATTAGGAAATATTGAACCATGCTTGCTTCCCTGGGATAAGTCCTACTTGATCATGGTAAATGATCCTCTTAATGTATTGTTGAATGAAGTTTGCTAATATTTTGTTGAGGTTTTTTCCTTATTAGGGAGGTTGGCCTGTAGTTGCTTTTTTTTTTTTTCCTGGTTGTTGTTATTTTCGTGTCTTTCGTTTTGGTATCAGGGTAATGATGGCCTCATAGAATGTATTTAGAAGCTTTCCTTCCTCTTATATTTTTTGGAGTAGTTTGAGGAAAATAGGTTTTTAGCTCTTCTTTAAATGTTCAGTAGAATTCACCTGTGAACCCATCTTGTCCTGGGCTTTTTTTTTTTTTTTTTTTTTTTTTGGTAGTTTTTTTGATTACTGATTCAATGTCATTACTTATAATCGTCTGTTTAGGTTTTCTATTTATTTCTGGTTCTGTTCTAGAAGATTGTATTTCTTTTAGTAATTTATCCAATCAAATTTCTAGGTTTTCCAATTTGTTGGTATATACTTTTTCATAGTATTCTTTTATAATTTCTTATATTTCTATGGTGTCAGTTGTTACTTCTCCCATTTCTGATTTTATTTATTTGAGTCCTTTTTCTTTTTTTTTCTCTTGGTGAGTCTGTCAAAGGGTTAATCAATTTTGTAGATCTTTTCAAAGATCCACCTCTTGGTTTCACTGATATTTTCTATTGTTTTTTAATCTCTATGTCATTTATTTCTGCTCTGATTTTTATTATATCCTTCCTTCTACTCACTTTGGGTTTTTTATTTTTATTTTTCCAGTTCCTGTAGGTGTAAGGTCAGATTGTTATTTGAGTTTTTTATTGTTTCTTGAGGTAGGCTTCTATTGATATATGTTTCCCTTTTAGAACTGGTTTCACTGTTTCCCAAAGGCTTTGGACCAATGTGTTTTCATTTTCATTTGTTCCCACGTACATTTTTAAATATTTCTTTGATTGCTTCATTGACCCATTATTTATTAAGTATAATGTTATTTAGCCTCCACATGTTTGTGTTTTTTCCAATTTTATTCTTGTGATTTGTTTCTAGTTTCATACATTTGTGTTAAAAAAAAAAGGATACAAGGTATGATTTCAATATTGTTAAATGTATATATCCATTATGTCCATCTGGTCCAATGTGTTGATTATTTCCTTGTTAATTTTCTGCCTAGATGGTTTATCCACTGATGTAATGGACTATTAATGTCCCCTACTATTATTGTATTGCCATCAACTTCTCTCTTTCTGTCCATTGTTTACTTCATGTATTTAGGTGCTCCAGTTCATTCTGCCACCCTGTGTCTTTTGATTGGAACATTTAGACCATTATATTTCAAGTAAATATTGATAGGTATGTTCTTATTACAATTTTGTTATTTTCTTTCTGGTAGGTTTTGTAGTTCTTCTCTGTTTTTTTTCTAGTTCTCTTGTTCTCTTTCTTGTGACTGATGAGTTTCTATAGTGATATATTTGATTTTATTTCTCTTTATTTTTCGTGTATCTATTATGGGTTATGAATTTGTGGTTACCATGAAGTTTATATATTGCATTCTATGTATATAGCAACATAGTAAGTTGATGGTCATTTAAGATCAAATGACCTTGTAGGGGCCATTGTAGAGGCGCCTGGGTGGCTCAGTCAGTTAAGTGTCCAACTTTGGGTCAGGTCATGATCTCTCAGTTTGTGAGTTCAAGGCCTGCATCGGGATCTGTGCTGACTGCTTAGAGCCTGGAGTCTGCTTTGGATTCTGTGTCTACCTCTCTCTCTGACCCTCCCCAACTCACACTCTGTCTCTCTCTCTCTCTCTCTCTCTCTCAAAAATAAATAAAATATGAAAAAAATTAAGATCAAACTCATTGTAAAAACAAAACTTTCTCTTTTTTTTACTTTCTCCTCCACATTTTATGTGTATGCTATCATATTTTACATCTTTTCATTCACACTTTTCTTACATTTAATTATGACCATTTCTTTTCCACTTAAAGAAGTCCCTTTAACATTTCTTCTAAGACTAGTTTAGTGGTGATAAAATCCTATAATTTTTGTTTCTCTGGAAAACTCCTTGTATCTCTTTCAAATATGAATGATAACCTTGCCAGGTAGACTATTCTTGTTTGTAAGTTTTTCCCTTTCAGTAGGTTGAAAATACCATGCCACTTTTTTCTGGCCTGCAAAGTTTCTGCTAAAAAATCAGGTGATAGTCCTATAGGTTTTTCCTTGCAGGTAAATTTTTGCTTCTGTCTTGCTACTTTTAAAATTCTCTTTTTATCTTTAAATTTTGACATTTTAATTATTATGTGTTGTGGTGTAGAGCTCCTTAAGTTCATCTTGTTTGGAACTCCCTTTATTTCTTGACACTGAATGTCTTTTTCCTTCCCTAGGATAGAGATGTTTTCAACTGCCATTTATTCAAGTAAGTTTTCTTCCCATTTCTCTCTCTCTTCTGAGACCTGTATAATGTGAAGTTTTGTTCACTTGACATTTTTCTAAGAGATTCCTTAACTTCTCCTCATTTTTGAAATTATTTTCTCTTTTTGCTGTTCAGCTTGGGTGCTTTCCATTACCCTGTCTTCCACAGCACTGATGAATTTTTCTGCATCTGCTAATCTATTTCAGATTCCTTGTAGTGTATTTTTTCTAAAAAAATTTTTTTTTAACGTTTATTTATTTTTGACACAGAGAGAGACAGAACATGAACGGGGGAGGGTCAGAGAGAGGGAGACACAGAATCCGAAACAAGCTCCAGGCTCTGAGCTGTCAGCACAGAGCCCGACGCAGGGCTCGAACCCACGGACCACGAGATCACGACTTGAGCCAGAAGTCGGCCACTCAACCGACTGAGCCACCCAGGCGCCCCTCCTTGTAGTGTATTTTTTCTTATTTCAGTTATTGTACTTTCAACTCCAATTGATTCTTTTTTTAATTTTTTTTATCTCTTTATTAAATGTTTCAGTAAGTTCTTCCACCCTTCTCTCCAGCCTGGTGAGCATCTTTAAGATCCTTAATTTAAATTGTTTAATGGGGTTGGGGTGACACCCCGGTGGCTCAGCTGGTTAAGCCTCCGACTTCAACACAGGTCATGATCTCGTGGTTCATGAGTCTGAGCTCCATGTTGGGCTCTGTGCTGATAGCTCAGATTCTGTGTCTCCCTCTCTCTCTGCCCCTTACCCAACTGTGCTCGGTCTCTCTTTCTCTCAAAAATAAATATTAAAAAAAAATAAATTGTTTATCAGGCATATTGCTTACTTCCATTTCTTTTAGTTCTTTTTCTAAGATATTTTCCTTGTTCTTTCTTTTGGAGCATATTCCTCTGTCTCCATTTTTCTTGACTTTCTTTTTTTTGCTTCTCTGAATTTAGTGGAACAGCTAGTCTCCTGAACTTGAAAGAATGGTCTTGTGTATGGTGTCCCCTATGTAAACTGTATGCTTGGTGACTTTTCCAGGCTGACTAGCTCTGAGACGGGTATATGTTGGGGGTCCTGGCCTTCTCCATGCAGTGGGCACCCTAGCTGGAGAGCTAAAGCTGAAGTGGGCACAGACTAATGTGGTCCCTGTGCTCTCCATGCAGTGGGTGCCTGGAAGGAGAGCTAAGGATAAAGTGGGTGCAAGCTGGGGGGACCTGGGACTCTACACAGAGAAATAAACTTGGCAGGCTAGTTCAAGGTGAAGTGGATATAAACTGGGGTGTTTCAAGGCTTTCTACACAGAGAGTACCCTAGGGGGAGTGACTGGAGCTGATGTGGGGTACAGGTCAGAGGATCCTCGGGTGCTTTGCACAGGGCATCCCTGGCAGGACAGCAAAAGCTAAAGTGGGTACAGGCCAGTGTTGTCCCTGGGCTCTTCATGCAAAATGTGCCCTGGTAGGACAGCTGAAGCTGAAGTAAGGCCAGTGCATGTAGGGTTGTTTTGGGGCACTCCATGAAAGGGGTGCCCTGGTGGGATGGCTGGAACAATGCAGGCACATGCCAGGGATCCCCAGGGCACTCTATGCATGGGGCAAACTGGCAGGGTGGCTAGATCTGAAGCAGGTATCAGCCAGAATGTTCCAGAGTGCTCTGTATCAAGGGTACTTTAGCAAGTTATCTGAAGCTGAAGTGGTGTGGACCTGGAGTGTTCTGGAGTGCTTTATGCCTGTGTTACCTTGGTTACAAAGGCTTTAGTGAGCACTAACCAAGGATGTCCTGGGGTGCACTGCCTGTGGCTGACTTGGTGCGATAGCTGGGACTGGTGTGGGCTCAGGTCCAGGGCTCATTGAGGTGGTACACTATTTAGGACACCTCGAATGTGCCCTGGTCTGTACTTTCAAGGTGGAGAGTGAGCATAGATTGTGTTCATCAGTCCCTCCCACTTAGAAAGAGTTCTAGCATCTCCCTTGCCTTTTGATGATATTCTAAGAATGGCTCTTTTATATGCTATTTGCTCTTTTGAACCATGGCTTTTTCTTTTCTTTTCTTTTCTTTTCTTTTCTTTTCTTTTCTCTTCTTCTTCTTCTTCTTTTTTTTTTTTTTTTTTTTGTAGCCCAGCACAACCCAAGCTGGTATGGGCTAGGAAACCTGGGGCTTGCTGAAATGGCAAGTCAGCTATGATGGTTTTGGTGTCTGGATGCTTCTTTGGTCTGTGCTTTCAAAGTGGAGAGGGAATGTAAACTTTCACTCTCTAGTCCCTCTGACCCAGCGAGAGTTCTAGCAGCTCCTCCACCATTTGTTGGAGTTTTAGGGCTGTTTCTTTTATAAACTAGTTGTCATTTTAAACTGATATATATGTATATACATATATATACATGTATGTATGTATATATATATATATATATATATATATATATATATATATATATATAAATATACATAGAATTTTTATATATATTATATATTTATTTAAATATATAAATAATATATTTATATTTATATACTTATATATATTTATATTTATATATTTCTTTATATTTATATTTATTTATATATATTATATATTTTATATCAGTTTATATTTATATTTATATATATTTCTGTATCAAATATATATATTTCTGTATCGAAGGACAGAAGAATATGTTCCTGGTCTCATTATTATTCGTCCTCACTGCTGTTCATAGCATTGAAGGATGGTTGTTCCCTTTGTCACTGTGTCTCCATCTCTCTTGCTGTTCTCTTTTGCTATTCTCTCTATATTTTATTGTACAGAAACTGTTCAGTCAGCCCTTAGTTTTTCTTCTAGAGGAATTGTTCTATAAATAGGTGTAATTTGGTGTGTTACATGGAGGAGGTGAGTTCAGGGTCTTCCTACATCACCATCTTGGTCTAGAACCTCCCACCTCTCATTTTAAACAAGAGGACAGTAGTCCAAAAAAACTGTATATCCTTTTGGATAAATTCACATATGAACATTTTGTGGAAAAGAAAGTCCCATTTTTAAATAGCAGCCTACTAGTACTACATGACCTCCCAGCATTGTAGTCTCCAACATCTCAACAGCAACTTTTTGCAGTTGTTTGATATCATAAGTAAATAGTATGTAAATATAAATAAACCTCAATTCTTATACTAGTGTTAAATTCAAATTGAGCACTCCTTTGAAAACTGGTATAAATTTAACAGGAAAACTTCTCAATCTTCTGGTTTTTCAAGATATCAACTCAAATAACAACATGACTATATGACAATGTGGTCACTATAAATAGTGTGTGAAAATGTTTAACATTATGAAACTTTTGTGAGACTATCACATTTGGTAAATGTCTAAATCTAATCATATGTTATTCAAAATATGTATTGTATATTTATATATATTTAAATATATGTTATATATGAGCTTATATATATTGTATATTATAAATAAGGATATATACATTCCTTATAAAAAGGATATGTGTTAATGATTGTTAAGTTGCCTCAACCATATTAAATTCAGAATTATTACATAGCTGTTAGTGCATATAGCATATTTCATAATTGTATTAACTGCTTTAGCACCTGAAGTACCATTTATTCATTTGATAATTATGTGATTTTCTTTTGACGTAGCTTTCTGATGATTATTATTTCTTTAAAACCTCATTTTCCATATATAACTCTAATATTACCATTGTAAAAATAAATCTAATGTATATTAAATGTAAAAAAAAATACGTAAAACATAAGGGAAAGAAAGACAAGTCACAGGTAATCCCATTAAAAAAGGGACAGCTATGTAGAATTTAATGATTATATTACATAAGCATATGTACAAATAATTTATGTATTTCACTTAATTTTATTTTTTTACGTTGTGATAGTTTATAATGTAGAGGGGAACTTATGCATTTTAATTAAATCAATTGGATTTAATTTCTTTTTGCCTTTCTCTTTCTAACCAAAAGATTTGAACAAATCACATTACCTCTTTGATCCTTGTTTTCATATCTGTATAATTATGATAATAATATCACATACTCCTCCACGTTGTGAAGATTAAATGAAATAATCCATGCAACAATTTCATAGTATTTCGATTTAAACTTTATTATTATTATTAACTACTATTTGTATTTTTAATGTAAGTGAGCTGTTACTGTGATGCCTTCTTTTATTTATGTCTTTTATTTTTATTTTTTTATTTAATTTTCATCCAAGTTAGTTAGCATATAGTGCAACGATGATTTCAGGAGTAGATTCTTTAATAACCCTTACCCATTTAGCCCACCCCCCCCCACAACCCTCCAGTAATCCTCTGTTTGTTCTCCATATTTAAGAGTCTCTTATGTTTTGTCCCCCTCCCCTTTTTTATATTATTTTTGCTTCCTTTCCCTTATGTTCATCTGTTTTGTATCTTAAAGTCCTCATATGAGTGAAGTCATATTTGTCTTTCTCCGACTGACTAATTTCACTTAGCATAATACCCTCTAGTTCCATCCACATAGTTGCAAATGACAAGAATTCATTCTTTTTGATTGCCGAGTAATACTCCATTGTATATATACCACATCTTCTTTATCCATTCATCTGTCGATAGACATTTGGGTTCTTTCCATACTTTGGCTATTGTTGATAGTGCTTCTATAAATATTGGGGTGCATGTGCCCCTTCGAAACAGCATACCTGTACTCCCTGGATAAATACAAGTAGTGCAATTGCTGGGTCTATTTTTAGTTTTTTTGAGGAACCTCTATATTGTTTTCCAGAGTGGCTGCACCTGTTTGCATTCCCACCAGCAGTGCCAAAGAGATCCTCTTTCTCTGCATCCTTGCCAACATCTGTTGTTGCCTGAGTTGTTAATGTTAGTCATTCTGACAGGTGTTAGGTGGTATCTCATTGCATATTTTTTTTAATTTAAGTTTTAGATAGTTAACATACAGTGCAATATTGGTTTCAGGACTAGAATTCAGTGATTTATCACTTACATACAACACACAGTGCTCATCACAGGTGTTGTGCTTAATACCCATCAACCATGTGGCCCATTTCCCACCCACCTCCCTCTATCAACCCTCAGTTTGTTCTCTATTGTTAAGAGTCTCTTGTGGTTTGTTTCCCTTTCTTCTCTTTTTCCCCCATCCCCATGTGTTCATCTGTTTTGTTTCTTAAATTACACATATAAGTGAAATCATATACTATTTGTCTTTCTCTAATTGACTTATTTTGCTTAGCATAATACATTCTAGCTCCATCCATGTCATTGAAAATGTCAAGATTTCATTCTTTATGATGGCTGAGTAATATTCCTTTGCATATATAGAAAACACATCTTCTTTATCCATTCATCAGTCTATGGACATTTGGGCTTTCTCCATAGTTTGGCTATTGTTGATAATGCTACTATAAACATTGGGGTGTATGTAACCCTTCAAATCTGTATTTTTGTATCCTTTGGGTAAATACTTAAAAGTATAGTTGCTATATCATAGGGCATTTCTATTTTTAGTTTTTTGAGGAACCTCCATACTGTTTTCCAGAGTGGCTGCACCAGTTTGCATTCCCACCAGCACTGCAAGAGGTTTCTCCTTTCTCTGCATCCTTGCCAACACCTGGTGTTTCTTGTGTTGTTAATTTCAACCATTCTGACAGTTGTGAGGTGGTAACTCATTGCAGTTTTGATTTGTACTTCCCTGATGATGAGTGATGCTGAGTATCTTTTCACGTATATGTTGGCCATCTGGATGTCTTCTTTGGAAAAATGTGTATTCATGTCTTTTGCCCCTTTCTTAACTGGGTTGTTCTTTAGATGTTGAGTTTAATAAGCTCTTAGAGATTTTAGATACTAACCTGTTATCAGATATGTCATTCGCAAATGTCTTCTTGCATTCCCTAGGCTGCCCTTTAGTTTTGAAGATTGTTTCCTAACTGTGCAGAAGGATTTTACCTTGATGAAGTCACAATAGTTCATGTTTGCTTTTGTTTCCCATGCCTTTGGTAATGTGTCTAGTAAGAAGTTGCTCTAGCCAAGGTCACAGAGGTTGCTGCCATGTTCTCCTCAGAATTTTGATGGTTTCCTTTCTCACATTTAGGTCTTTCATTCATTTTGAATTTATTTTTGTGTGTGGTGTAAGAAAGTGGTTCAATTCATTCCTCTACATGTTGCTATCCAGTATTTAACACACCATTTGTTGAAGAGAGTGTCTTTTTTTCCATTGGATATTCTTTCCTGCTTTGTCAAAGATGAGTTGACCATACAGTTGTGTATACAACTCTTTGTTTTCTCTTCTGTTCCATTGAGCTAAGTGTATGTTTTGTGCCCCTACTTTACTGTCTTGATGACTACAACTCTGCAAGTTTTTTTTTTTACATTTATTTTTTTATTTTATTTTTAATTAATTTATTTAAATTCAAGTTAGTTAACATACAATGTAGGATTGGTTTCAAGAGTAGAACCCAGTGATTCATCACTTAGATATCATACCAAGTGTTCATCCCCAAAAGTGTCCTCCTTAATGCACATCACTCAATTAGCCCATCGCCCTACCCACCTCCCCTCTAACAACCCTCAGTTTGTTCTCTGTATTTACGAGTCTCTTTTGGTTTGCATCCTTCTCTGTAGTTTATTTTTTCTTCCCTTCCTCTATGTTAATTGGTTTTGCTTTTTAAATTCCATATATGGAGGCACCTGGGTGGCTCAGTCCATTAAGCTTCTGATTTTGGCTCAGGTCATGATCTCATGGTTCGTGGGTTCAAGCCCTGCATTGGGCTCTGTGCTGATGGCTCAGAGCCTGGAGCCTGCTTTGGATCCTGTCTCCCTCTCTCTCTGCCCCTCCCCCACTTGTTCTCTCTGTCAGAAATAAATGCTAAACATTTTTTTAAACAAAAAATAAAAAAAATAAATCCCACGTATGAGTGAAATCATGTGATATTTGTCTTTTTCTGACTGACTTATTTCAGTTAGCATAATACATAATACATCTAGTTCTATCCACATCACTGCAAATGGCAAGATTTCATTCTTTTTGATCACTGAGTAATAATCCATTGTATATATATACCACATATTTATACATTCATCAGGATGACTACAACTTTGTAATATGGCTTGAAATCTGAAATCGTGATGCCTCCAGTTTTGTTTTTCTTTTTCAGAATTTCTTTGACTCTTTGGCATTTTTTGTGACTGCATAAAAATTTTATGATTATTTGTTCTAGCTCTGTGAAAAATGTTTATGTTATTTTGATAGGGATTGCATAAATGTATACATTTCTTTTGGTAGTATTGACATTTTAACAATGGTTGTTCTTCCAATCCATGAGCATGGATGTTTTTCCATTTCTTTGTGTCATTTTCAATTTCTTTCATAAGTGTCCTATAGTTTTCAAAGTAGACGTTTTGCCTATTTATTTATGTCTATTCCTAGGTATATTATTGGTTTTGCTACAATTGCACATGGGATCTGTTCTTTGATTTATTTTTCTGCTGCTTTGTTATTGGTGTATAAAACGCAACAAATTTCTGCACATTGATTTTATATCCTGCACATTTGCTGAATTCATGCATTAGTTCTAGCAATTTTTGGTGATTTTTTTCAGGTTTTCTATATAGAGTATCATGCCATCTGAAAATAGCAAAAGTTTGACTTCTTCCTTGCCAATTTGTATGCCCTTAATGTCTTTTTGTTGTCTGATTGCTGAGGTTAAGACTTCCAGTACTGTTAAATAGTAATGATGAGAGTAGACATCCTTGTATTATTCCTGACCAGAAAGGCTCTCAATTTTTCCCCTTTGAGCATGATATCAGCTGTGGGTCTTTCATATATGGCCATTATAATATGATGTTCCATCTATCCCTACTTTGTTGAGAGTTTTTATCAAGAATGGATGCTGTAGTGTGTCAAATGCTTTTTCTGCATTTATTGACAGGATCATATGATTTTTATCCTTTGTTTTGTTAATGTAGTGTATCATGTTGATTGATTTGTGAATATTGAATGACCCCTGAAGCTCAGGAATGAATCCCACTTGATCATGGTGAATAATTGTTTTAATTTACTGTTGAATTCAATTTGCTAGTATTTATTGAGAATTTTTCATGAATTTCCATCAAGGACATTGGCCTGAAAATGTCCTTTTAAGTGGGATCTTTGGTTTAGGAATCAAAGTAATGCTGGCTTTATAGAATGAGTTTGAAAGTTTTACTTCCATTTCTATTTTCTGTAACAGTTTGAGAAGAATAACTATAAACTCTTCTTTGTGTGGGAAAATTCCCCTGGAAGCCATCTGGCCCATGACTCTTGTTTATTGGGAGATTTTTGGTTACTAATTCAATGTCTTTGCTGGTTATGGGTCTGTTCAAATTTTGTATCTCTTCCAGCTTCAGTTTTGGTAGTTTGTGAGTTTCTAGGAATTTGTCCATTCGTCCAGAATGCAGTTTGTTGGCATATAATTTTTCATAGTATTCTCTTATACTTGTATTTTTTGGTGTTGTGATCTCTTTATTCATGATTCTATTTATTTGGGTCATTTCTTTCTTTTTGATAAATCTGGCAAGGGTTTTATCAATTTTGTTTACTCTTTCAAAAAACCAGCTCTTAGTTTAGTCGCTCTGTTCTACTGATTTTTTTTGTTTCTATATCATTTTTTTCTGTTCTAATATTTATTACTTCCCTTCCTCTCCTGGTTTTAGGTTTTATTTGCTGTTCCTTTTCAAGCTCCTTTAGGTTTTAAGGTTAGGTTGTGTATTTGGGACCTTTCTTGCTTCTTGAAATAGACCTCTACTGCACTATACTTTCCTCTTAGGACTGCCTTTGCTGCATCCCAAAGTGTTTGTCATGTACTTATTTTCATTGGCTTCCATGTATTTGTATTTAATTTCCTGGTTAACCCATTCATTCTTTAGTAGAATGTTCTTTAACCTGCATGCATTTTCAGGATTTCCAAATTTTTTCCTATGGTTGACTTCAAGTTTCATTATGTTGTGATCTGAAAATATACATGGTATGATCTTGATTCTTTTGAGATCATACTATGATCTCACTTGTTGAAGTCTGATTTGTGACCCAGAATATGATATATTCTGGAGAATGTTCCATGTGCACTGAAGAAGAATGTATATTCTGCTGATTTAGGATGAAAAGTTCTGAAAATGTCTGTTAAGTCCATCTGGTTCAGTGTATTATTCAAAGCCATTGTTTCCTTGTTGGTTTTCTGCTTCGATTATCTGTTCATTGCTGTAAGTAGAGTTTTAAGGTTCTGTACTCTAATTGTATTATTATCAATGTTTTTTTTTCTTTTTTATGTTTTTGATTAATTAATTTATATATTTGGGTTATGTCAAGTTGGGGGCATAAATATTTACAATTGTTAGATCTTCTTGTTCAATAGACCCCTTAATTAATTTATAATGTCCTTCTTCATCTTTTATTACAGACTTTGTTTTATAAATCAATTTGTCTAATAGAAGTATGGCTACTCTGGCTTTCTTTTGATGTTCATTAGCATGATAGATGGTTCGCCATCCCCTCACTTTCTATCTGTAGGTGCCTTTAGATCTAAAATTAGTCTCCTGTAGGCAGCATGTAGATGGATCTTACTTTCTTACTCCATTCTGATTTTCTATGTCTTTTCATTGGATCATTTATTCCATTTATATTCAGAGTGCTTATTGAAATATATGAATTTAGTGCCATTTTGATACCTGTAAAGTTGTAGTTTCTCATGATGTTCTCTGATCCTTTTTGGCTTTGTTGCTTTGATCTTATTTTTCCCCTCAACTCAGATTCCCCCTAAAATTTCTTGTAGGGCTGGTTTAGTGGTTATGAACCCCTCTAGTTTTTGTTCATCTGGGAACCTCTTTATCTCTCCTTCTATTTTGAAAGACAGCCTTGCTGGATAAAGGATTCAGGGCTGCATATTTTTTCCATTCAGCACTTAAATATGTCCTGCCAATCCTTTCTTTTTTTTTAATTTTATTTTTTTAAAATTTACATCCAAATTAGCATATAGTGCAACAATGATTTCAGGAGTAGACTCCTTAGTGCCCATTACCCATTTAGCCAGTTCCCCCCTCTCACACCCTTTCCAGTAACCCTCAGTTTGTTCTCCATATTTATGAGTCTCTTATGTTTTGTCCCCTCCTTATTTGTATATTATTTTTGTTTCCCTTCCCTTAAGTTCATCTATTTTGTCTCTTAAAGTCCTCATATGAGTGAAGTCACATAATTTTTGACTTTCTCTGACTAATTTCACTTAGCATAATACCCTCTAATTCCATCCACGTAGTTGCAAATGGCAAGATTTCATTCTTTTTGTTTGCTAAGTAATACTCCATTTTATATATATACCACATCTTCTTTATACATTCATCCATCGATGGACATTTGGGCTTTTTCCATACTTTGGCTATTGTGAATAGTGCTGCAATAAACATGGGGGTGCATGTGTCCCTTCGAACAGCACACCTGTATCCCATGGATAAATGCCTAGTAGTGCAATTGCTGGGTTGTAGGGTAGTTCTATTTTTATTTTTTTGAGGCACCTCCATACTGTTTTCCAGAGTGGCTGCACCAGCTTGCATTCCCACCAACAATGCAAAAGAGATCTTTTTCTTCATCCTCGCCAACATCTGTTGTTGCCTGAGTTGTTAATGTTAGCCATTCTGACAGGTGTCAGGTGGTATCTCATTGCGGTTTTGATTTGTATTTCCCTGATGATGAGTGATGTTGAGCATTTTTTCATATGTCAGTTGGACATCTGGATATCTTCTTTGGAGAAGTGCCTATTAATGTCTTTTGCCCATTTCTTCACTGGATTATTTGTTTTTTGGGTGTTGAATTTGATAAGTTCTTAATAGATTTTGGATACTAACCCTTTATCTGATATGTCATTTGCAAATATCTTCTCCCATTCTGTCGCTTGCCTTTTAGTTTTGCTGACGGTTTCCTTCGCTGTGTAGAAGCTTTTTATTTTGATGAGGTCCCAAAAGTTCATTTTTACTTTTGTTTCCCTTGTCTCTGGAGACGTGTAGAATAAGAAGTTGCTGCAGGCAAGATCAAAAAAGTTTTTTCCTGCTTTCTCCTGGAGGATTTTGATGGCTTGATTTAGGTCTTTCATTTATTTTGAGTTTGTTTTTTGTATGGTGTAAGTAAGTAGTTCAGTTTCATTCTTCTGCATTTTGCTGTCCAGTTTTCCCAGCACCACATGCTGAAGAGACTCTTTTATTCCATTGGATATGCTTTCCTGATTTGTCAAAAATTAGTTGGCCATATGTTTGTGGGTCCATTTATGGGTTCCCTATTCTGGTCCATTGATCTGAGTGTCTGTTCTTGTGCCAGTACCATACTGTCTTGATGATTATAGCTTTGTAGTACATCTTGAAGTCCGGGGTTGTGATGCCTCCTACTTTGGTTTTCTTTCTTTCTTTTTTTAATATGGAATTTATTGTTAAATTGGTTTCCATACAACACCCAGTGCTCATCCCAACAGGTGCACTCCTCAATACACCTCACCCACCCTCCCCTCCCTTTTACCCTCCATCAACCCTCAGTTTCTTCTCAGTTATTAAGAGTCTTTTATATTTTGTCTCCCTCCCTCTCTAACTTTTTTTTCTTTTTCCCTTCCCCTCCCCCATGGTCTTCTGTTAAGTTTCTCAGGATCCACATAGGAGCAAAACATATGGTATCTGTCTTTCTCTGTATGACTTATTTCACTGAGCATAACACTCTCCAGTTCCACCCACGTTGCTACAAAAGGCCATATTTCATTCTTTCTCATTCCACGTAGTATTTCATTGTGTATATAAACCACAATTTCTTTATCCATTCATCAGTTGATGGACATTTAGGCTCTTTCCATAATTTGGCTATTGTTGAGAGTGCTGCTATAAACATTGGGGAACAAGTGCCCCTATGCATCAGCATTCCTGTATCCTTTGGGTAAATTCCTAGCAGTGCTATTGCTGGGTCATAGGGGTAGATCTATTTTTAACTTTTGAGGAACCTCCACACTGTTTTCCAGAGTGGCTGCACCAGTTTGCATTCCCACCAACAGTGCAAGAGGGATCCCATTTCTCCACATCCTCGCCAGCATCTATAGTCTCCTGATTTGTTCATTTTAGCCACTCTGACTGGTGTGAGGTGGTATCTGAGTGTGGTTTTGATTTGTATTTCCCTGATGAGTGACGTTGAGCATCTTTTCATGTGCCTGTTGGCCATCTGGATGTCTTCTTTAGAGAAGTGTCTATTCATGTTTTCTGCCCATTTCTTCACTGGATTATTTGTTTTTCAGGTGTGGAGTTTGGTGAGCTCTTTGTAGATTTTGAATAATATCCCTTTGTCTGATATGCCATTTGCAAATACCTTTTCCCATCTGATTGGTTGTCTTTTAGTTTCGTTGATTGTTTCCTTTGAAGTGCAGAAGATTTTTATCTTCTAAGATTGATGAGGTCCCAATAGTTCATTTTTGCTTTTAATTCCCTTGCCTTTGGAGACGTGTCAATTAAAAAATTGCTGCAGCTGAGGTCAGAGAGGTTTTTATTCATGCTTTCTCCTCTAGGGTTTTGATGGTTTCCTGTCTCTCATTCAGGTCCTTTATCCATTTTGAGCTTATTTTTGTGAATGGTGTAAGAAAGTGGTCTAGTTTCATTTTTTTGCATGTTGCTGTCCAGTTCTCCCAGCACCATTTGTTAAAGATACTGTTTTTCTTCCATTGGATATTCTATCCTGCTTTGTTAAAGATTATTTGACCATAATTTGTGGGTCTAATTCTTGGGTTTCTATTCTATTCCACTGGTGTATGTGTCTGTTTTAGAGCCAATACCATGCTGTCTTGATGATTACAGCTTTGTAGTGGAGGCTAAATCTGGGATTGGTATGCCTCCAGTTTGGTCTTCTTTTTCAAAATTACTGTGGCTAATCGGGGTCATTTGTGGTTTCATACAAATTTTAAGATTGCTTCTTCTAGCTTCGAGAAGAATGCTGATGCAATTTTGATTGGGATTACATTGAATGTGTAGATAGCTTTGGGTAGTATTGACATTTTAACAATATTTATTCTTCTAATCCATGAGCACGGAATGTTTTTCCATCTTTGTATCTTCTTTTATTTCCTTCATAAGCTTTCTATATTTTTCAGCATACAGATCTTTTACATCTTTTGTTAGGTTTATTCCTAGGTATTTTATGATTCTTGGTGCAATTGTGAATGGGATCAGTTTTTTTTATTTGTCTTTCCATCACTTCATTGTTAGTATATAAGAATGCAACTGATTTCTGTACATTGATTTTGTACCCTGCCAATTTTCTGAATTCATGTACCAGTTCTAGCAGAGTTTTGGTGGAGTCTATCGGGTTTTCAATATGTAATACCATGTCATCTGCAAAAAGTGAAAGCTTGACTTCATCTTTGCCAATTTTGATGCCTTTGATTTCCTTTTGTTGTCTGATTGTTGATGCTAGAACTTCCAACAGTATGTTAAAGAACAGTGGTGAGAGTGGACATCCCTGTTGTGTTCCTCATCTCAGGGGGAAAGCTGTCAGGTCTTCCACACTGATGATGATATTAGTTGTGGGCTTTTCATAAATGGCTTTTAGGAGATTTAAGTATGTTCTTTCTATTCCAACTTTCTTCGGGTTTTTTATTAAGAAACGATGCTGAATTTTGTCAACTGCTTTTTCTGCATCGATTGACAGGATCATATGGTTCTCTTCTTCTCTTGTATTAATGTGATGTATCACATTGAATAATTTGAGAATATTGAACCAGCCTTGCATCCCAGGAATGAATCCCACTTGATCCCAGTGAATAATTCTATTTAAATGCTGTTGAATTCAATTTGCTACTATCTGATTGAGAATTTTTGCATCCGTACTCATCAGGGATATTGGCCTGTAGTTCTCCTTTTTTGCTGGGTCTCTGTCTGGTTTAGGTATCAAAGTATTGCTGGCTTCATAGAATGAGTCTAGAAGTTTTCCTTCCCTTTTTATTTTTGGAACAGCTTGAGAAGGATAGGTATTATCTCTGCTTGAAATGTCTAGTACAATTCCCCAGGAAAGCCATCTGCTCCAGGGATCTTATTTTTTGGGACATTTTTGATACCTGATTCAATTTCTTCACTGGTTATGGGTCTATTCAAGGTTTCTATTTCTTCCTGTTTGACTTTTGGAAGTTGGTGGGTGCTTGGGAATTTGTCCATTTCTTCCAGGTTGTCCAGTTTGTTGGTGTATAATTTTTGATAGTATTCCCTGATAATTGCTTGTATTTCTGAGGGATTGGTTGTAATAATTCCATTTTCATTCATGATTTTATCTATTTGGGTCATCTCCCTTTTCTTTTTGAGAAGCTGGCTAGAGGTTTGTCAATTTTGTTTATTTTTCAAAAAAAAAAACAACTCTTGATTTTTTGATCTGCTCTACATTTTTTTTAGATTCTATATTGTTTATTTCTGCTCTGATCTTTATTATTTCTCTTCTTATAATGAGTTTGGGGTGTCTTTGCTGTTCTGCTTCTATTTCCTTTAGGTGTGCTGTTAGATTTTGTATTTGGGATTTTCTTGTTTCTTGAGATAGGCCTGGATTGCAATGTATTTTCCTCTCAGGACTGCCTTTGCTGCATCCCAAAGCGTTTGGATTGTTGTATTTTCATCTTCATTTGTTTCCATATATCTTTCAATTTCTTCTCTAATTGCCTGGTTGACCCATTCATTCTTTAGAAGGGTATTCTTAACCACTATACTTTTGGAGCTTTTCCAGACTTTTTCCTGAAGTTGATTTCAAGTTTCATAGCATTGTGGTCTGAAAGTGTGCACAGTATGATCTCAATTCTTTTATACTTAAAACAGCTGTTTGGTGACCCAGTATGTGATCTATCTTGGAGAATGTTCCATGCGCCCTCAAAAGGAAAGTATATTCTGTTGCTTTGGGATGCAGAGTTCTAAATATATCTGTCAAGTCCATCTGATCCAATGTATCATTCAGGGCCCTTGATTCTTTATTGATCATGTGTCTAGATGATCTATCTATTGTTGTAAGTGGAGTGTTAAAGTCCCCTGCAATTGCCACTTTCTTACCAATAAGTTTGCTTATGTTTGTGATTTATTGTTTTATATATTTGGGGGCTCCCGTATTTGGCACATAGAATTTTATAATTGTTAGCTCTTCCTGATTGATAGACCCTGTAATTATTATATAATGTCCTTCTTCATCTCTTATTACAGCCTTTAATTTAAAGTCCAGATTGTGTGATATAAGTATGACTTTGAGCTCTCTTTTGACTTCCAGTGGCATGATAGATAGTTCTCCATCCCCTCACTTTCAATCTGAAGGTGTCCTCAGGTCAAAAATGAGTCTCTTGTAGACAGCAAATAGATCGGTCTTGTTTTTCATCCATTCTGATACCCTATGTCTTTTGGTTGGAGCATTGAGTCCATTTACATTCAATGTTATTATAGAAAGTTAGGGGTTTAGAGTAATTGTGATGTCTGTGGGTTTCATGCTTGTAGTGATGTCTCTGTTACTTTGTGGTCCTTACAACATTTCACTCACAGAATATCACTTTAGGATCTCTTGTAGGGCTGGTTTAGTAGTGATGAATTCCTTCAGTTTTTGTTTGTTTGGGAAGACCTTTATCTCTTCTTCTATTTTGAATGACAGACTTGCTGGATAAACAATTCTCAGCTGCATATTTTTTCTGTTCATCCCATTGAAGATATCCTGCCATTCCTTTCTGGTCTGTCAAGTTTCAGTAGATAGGTTTGCCACTACTCTTATGAGTCTCCCTTTATAAGATAGAGCATGTTTATCCCTAGCTGCTTTCAGAATTTTCTCTTTATCCTTGTATTCTGCCAATTTCACTATGACATGTCATGCAGAAGATCAATTCAAGTTATGTCTTAAGGGAAATCTCTGTGCTTCTTGGATTTCAGTGCGTTTTTCCTTCCACAGATCAAGGAAGTTCTCAACTATGATTGGTTCAAGTACACCTTCAACCCCTGTCTCTCTCTCTCTTCCTCTTCTGGAATTCCTATTATACGCATATTTTTCTGTTTGACTGCATCACTTAGTTCTCTAATTCTCCCCTCATACTCCTGGATTTTTTTTTATCTCTCTTTTCTCAGCTTCCTCTTTTTCCACAATTTTATCTTCTAATTCACCTATTCTCTCCTTTGCCTCTTCAATCCTAGCTGTGGCCACCTCCATTTTATTTTACACTTCATTTATAGCATTTTTTAGCTCCTCATGACTATTACTTAGTCCCTTGATCTCTGTAGCAATAGATTCTCTGCTGTTCTCTATACTTTTTTCAAGCCCAGCGATTAATTTTATGACTATTATTCTAAATTCTTTTTCTGTTACATTGCATAAGTTGTTTGTGATCAATTTGTTAGCTGTCGCTACTTCCTGGAGTTTCTTTTTTTTAAAGTGTTTTTGTTTTTTTGTTTTTTTGTTTTTTTAAATTTTTTTTTCAACGTTTTTAATTTATTTTTGGGACAGAGAGAGACAGAGCATGAACGGGGAGGGGCAGAGAGAGAGGGAGACACAGAATCGGAAACAGGCTCCAGGCTCTGAGCCATCAGCCCAGAGCCTGACGCGGGGCTCGAACTCACGGACCGCGAGATCGTGACCTGGCTGAAATGGGATGCTTAACCGACTGCGCCACCCAGGCGCCCCCTGGAGTTTCTTTTGAGGAGAGTTCTTCCCTTTCATGATTTTGGGTAGTCCCTGGGGTGGCGCAGAACTGCAGGGCATTTCCCCTGTGCTGTCTGGAGTAACTTGTGTTGGTGGGCAGGGCCGCAGTTAAACCCCATGTCCTTCCCCATCCCATAGCTGGCGCCACAGTCAGACTGGTGTTTATTTTATCTTCCCCTCTCCCAGGGGCAGTACTCACTGTGGAGTGGTGTGGCCCCTATCCAGGCAACTTACACACTGCCAGACTTGTGTTGCTGTTTTGATGGGATCTGGTGTATTAGCTTGGGTGTATCTGCAAGGTGCACAGGGGTGGGAAGGGCAGGCTTAGCTTGCTTTGCCATAGGTGGTCCCCTGAGGTTGGGGCCCTGCAGCACTGGGAGGGAGGCAGGCCCATTGGAGGGATGGATCCACAGAAGCACAGCATTGGGTGTTTGCGTGGTGCAAGCAAGTTCGGTGATGGGAACTGGTTCCCTTTGGGATTATGGCTGGGGAATGGGAGAGGGAGATGGCACTTGCCAGCACCTTTGTTCCCCTGCCAAGCTGAGCTCTGTCTTCCCAGGCTCAACAACGGTCCCTCCCGGTGTCCTCTCTCCCTCCCTCTCTCAAAGCAGAGCTGTTGACTTTTAACATTCCAGATATTAAGTCCCACTGGCTGTCAGAACTCACAGAATCTGGCCCTTCCACTTTTGCAAGCCAGACTTCAGGGCCTCTGCCTTGCCTGGTGGGTTGCCTCTGCACTGCCCCTGCTCCCTCCTGCCAGTCCGTGTAGCATGCACTGCCTCTCTGCCCTTCCTACCTTCTTCCATGGGCCTCTTGTCTTTGCTTGGCTCTGGAGAGTCCATTCTGCTCTGGTTTTCTTTTTCAAGTTTTTTTTGGCTATTCGGGGTCTTTTCTGGTTCCATACAGATTTTAGGATTATTTGTTCTCGCTCTCTGAAGAATGCTGTTGTTATTTTGAAAGGGATTACATTGAATATGTAGATTGCTTTGGGTAGTATCAACATTCTAACAATATTTGTTCTTCCTATCTAAGAGTATGGAATTTTTTTCTTTTTTTGTGTGTTTCTTCATCAATTTCTTTCATAAGCATTCTATAGTTTTCATTCTATACATTTTTCCACCTCATTGGTTACATTTGTTCCTAGGTATTTTATGGTTTTTGGTGCAATTGTAAATGGGATCAATTCCTTGATTTCTCTTTCTGTTGCTTCATTGTTGCTGTATAGGAATGCAACCAATTTCTGTGCATTGATTTTATCCTGCAACTTTGCTGAATTCATGAATCAGTTCTAGCAGTTTTTTGGTGGAATATTTAGGGTTATCCATATACAGTATCATGTCATCTGCGAAGAGTAAATGTTTGACCTCTGCCTGGCTGATTTGGGTGCCTTTTATTTATTTGTATTCTCTGATAGCAATGGATAAGACTTCCAATACTATGTTGAATAACACTGGTGAGAGTGGACATCCCTGTCTTGTTTCTGACCTTAGGGGGAAAGCTCTCAGTTTTTCCCCATTGAGGATGATATTAGCGTTGGACATTCATATATGACTTTTATGATCTCAAGGTATGATCTTTCCATCCCTACTTTCTTGAGGGTTTTTATCAAGAAAGGATGCTGTGTTTTGTCAAATGCTTTCTCTGCATCTATTGAGAGCATCATATGGTTCTTGTTGTTTCTTTTATTGATGTAATGAATCACGTTAATTGTTTTTCAGATATTGAACCAGCCCTGCATCCCAGGTATAAATCTGACTTAGTCATGGAGAATAATTTTTTTAATGTATTGTTGGAACCAGTTGGATAATAACTTGTTGAGGATTTTTGCATCCATGTTCATCAGGAAAATGGTCTATAGTTTTCCTTTTTAGTGGGGTTTCTCTCTGGTTTTGGAATCAAGGTAATGCTGGCTTCATAGAAAGAGTTTGGAAGTTTTCCTTCCATTTCTATTTTTTGGAATAGCTTCAAGAGAATAGGTGTTAACTCTTCCTTAATTGTTTGGTAGAATTCCCCTTGAAGCCACCTGGCCTTGGATTCTTGTTTTTTGTCAGATTTTTTATTACTAATTCAATTTCCTTACTCGTCACGGGTCTGTTCAAATTTTCTATTTCTTTCTGTTTCAGTTTTGGTAGTGTATATGTTTCTAGGAATTTGTCCATTTCTTCCAGATTGCCTATTTTATTGGCATATAATTGCTCATAATATTCTCTTATTATTGTTTTTATTTCTGCTGTGTTGGTTGTGATCTCTCCTCTTTCATTCTTGATTTTATTTATTGGGTCCTTTCCTTTTTCTTTTTGATCAAACTGGCTAATGGTTTATCACTTTTGTTAATTCTTTCAAAGAACCAGCTTCTGGTTTCATTGATCTGTTCTACCTTTTTTTTTTTTTTTTTTGGTTACAGTAGCTTTACTTTCTGCTCTAATCTTTATTATTTCCTGTCTTCTGCTGGTTTGGGTTTTATTTGCTGTTCTTTTTCCAGCTGTTTATGGCGTAAGGTTACGTTGTATATCTGAGTTCTTTCTTCCTTCTTTAGGAAGGCCTGGATTGCTGTATACTTTCCTCATGTGACCACCTTTGCTGCATCCCAGAGGTTTTGGTTTGTGGTGTTATCATTTTCATTGCCTTCCATATACTTCTTAATTTCCTGTTTAACTTCTAGGTTAGTCCATTCTTTCCTTAGTAGGATGTTCTTTAGTCTCCAAGTACTTGTTACCTTTCCAAATTTTTTCTTGTGGTTGATTTTGAGTTTCATAGTGTTGTGGTCTGAAAATATGCATGGTATGATCTCCATCTTTTTGTACTTGCTGAGGGATGATTTTGTTTCAGTATGTGGTCTATTCTGGAAAATGTTCCATGTGCCCTGGAGAAGAATGTATATTCTGTTGCTTTAGAATGAAATGTTCTGAATACATCTGTTTAGTCCATCTGTTCCAGTGTGTCATTCAAAGCCATTGTTTCATCGATGATTTTTTGATTAGATGATCTGTCCTTTGCTGTGAGTCTCCTACTATTATGGTACTACTATCAATCTGTTTCTTTATGTTTGTGATTAATAGATTTACGTGTTTGTGTGCTACCACATTTTGCACATAAATGTTGACAATTGTTAGGTCTTCTTGGGGGATAGACCCCTTAATTGTAATATAATTTCCTTCTGCATCTCCTACAGATCCATGGTCTTTATTTTAAAGTCTAAATTGTCTGATATAAGTACGGGGACTCTGGCTTTCTTTTGTTGACCATTATCATCATAAAAGGTTCTCCATCCCCTTACTTTCAATCTGAAGGTGTCTTTAGTTCTAAAGTGTGTCTCTTGTAAACACCATATACATGGATCTTGTTTTCTTATCCATTCTGTTACCCTTTGTCTTTGGATTGGAGCATTGGGTCCATTGACATTTAGAGTGAGTACTGAAAGTCACAAATTTATTGCCATTATGTTTCTTGTAGAGTTGGAGTTTCTCGTGTTATTCTCTGGTCTTTTCTAATCTTTTTTGCTTTTGGTATTTATGTATGTATGTATGTATGTATGCATGTATTTATTTATTTATTTATATTTTTATCTTTTATCCCTTCAGAGAGTCCCCCTTAAAATTTCTTGCAGGGCTGGTTTAGTTGTCACAAACTCCCTTAATTTTTTTTTCTTTTTTTTTTTTGTCTGGGAAACTTTTTATCTCTCCTTCTATTTTGAATTATAGTCTTACTGGATAAAGAATTCTTGGCTGCATATTTTTTCTAATTCTGCACTTTGAATATATCCTGCCACTCCTTTCTGACCTGCCAAGTTTCTGGGGATAGGTCTGCTGCAAACCTGATCTGTCTTCCCTTGTAGGCTAAAGACTTTTTTTCCCTTGCTGCTTTCATAATTCTTTCTTTGCCTGTGTATTTGTTTATGATATGTCTTGTTGATGGTCGGTTTTTGTTGAATCTAATGGGAGTGCTCTCTGCTTTTTGGATTTTGATGTCTGTGTCTTTCCCCAGGTTAGGAAATTTTTCTGCTATGATCTGCTCCCATAACCCTTCTACCTTTATTTCTCTCTCTTCCTCTTCTAGGACCCCAATGATTCTGATGTTGTTCCTTTTTAATGAGTCACTGGTTTCTCTAATTCGTAAATCGTGCTCTTTTTTTCCCTTAATCTCCTTATTTTTTTCTGCTTTCCTATTCTCCAGAAGCTTTTCCTCTATATTGTTGATTCTCTGTTCTGCCTCATCCATCCTTGCCACTGTGGCATCTATTCATAATTGCACCTCAGTTATAGCATTTTTAATTTCATCTTGACTAGTTTTTGCTTCTTTTATCTCTGCAGAAAGGGATTCTAATTTCTTTTTGACTCCAGCTAGTATTCTTATAATTGTGATTCTAAATTCTGGTTCAGACATCTTGCTTGTGTTTGTGTTGGTTAAGTCCCAGGCTGTGGTTTCTTCCTGGTCTTTATTTTGGGGTGAGTTCCTTTTTTTCATCATTGTGAAGGGAGAAAATGAATTAATGAGATAGAAGAAATTAAATGTAAAAAAATTAAAATTAAAAAAATATTAAAATAAAAAAATTGAAAACACACACACACAAAAGAAAAATTGAATAAATGATTCTAGATCCTAGGTGTGTTTTGGTCTGGGTGTTCAAAGTGGCTTGATAGATTAGAGAAACAAAGGGGAAAGAAGGAGAAAAAGGATATTGTTTGAAAATTTGAAAAAATGAATACACTGAAGTAGACTAAAAGGAAATGATGGAAGTAAACTAGAAATTGAGAAAAATGTACACAAAAGTAAAAAGTATAGTGGAAAGATTAAAGAAGGATATTTAATGAAAATTTAAATAAAAATTATTTTTTTCTCTTTCTGTATTCAAGAAAAAGTAAATAAATGAAAAGAGAAAAAAAGAAAAGGAAAAATAAAGGAAAGACAATTGAATTGTTCAACCTGACTGAAATACGACTGAAATTATTTCATTTTCTCCTAGAAGTCAGACTATTTATCACTTTATAGTTCATAAACTAAGCAGGCGGTGAGACTTTTGTTCTTGAATAGCAAGGTTGGCCCAGTTGGGCAGGGCTCCATTCTCCACTAGATGGTGCTGCTAGCTTACTGGGGTGGATTGTTGTGGCCCTTTTAGCTGTGTATGTGCATGTGCGAGGGCGGTGAACATGGTGTCACCCAGCAACCCAGTCTCTAGTATTGGAACTCTGTTCTCCCCAATCAGCAATTGCACCCTCAACCTTTGTCTTCATCTTTCGTCCACTCCCCACTTTTACACTGTGTCCAAGCCCTGGGTATTATCTCTCTCCCACGTTTTGTGTCAGATGCAGCTGTTTTCCCCTTATTTCTGAGGGACTGGAGCTTTGACCTGTTCTGCCCCTCTGTGGAGTGTCTCACCCAGCAATGGCTGAATGCCGGCCACACTCAGGCAAGTTTGTAGGACCGTGCTGCTGCTGAAGCCCAGAGACTGCGGCCAGGTGCCAGCCTGCCCCAGAAAAAGCTCGCAAGATGTAGCAGCAGCGTTTCAGGGATTATGGAAAATCACAATACACATCTGGTACCAGGCTTCACCCTTACGGACCTTTTTCTAGCACCAGTGTATGTGGCCATTCTGTGGGGTCTGCTGGGCCCAGGTTGCCTCACAGACTCTACCAAATGACCTTCCAGCAGTGGAACCGCTTGTCTCCGTGTGGCCTGAGAAACTCCTGGACTCCACTCTGTTCCTGGGGATTTTCCCTTCCCACCAGAGAATTGCCAGGTATCAAGCTGTGGAATTGCAGACTCTCGTGCCCCCTCTGTTTGTAGTCTTAATGGAATTTAAACCCTCTCCTTTCTCTTTTCTCCTTTCTCCTTTCTCCCTCTTTTTTTAGTCCCTGTGGCTGTTTCCAATTTTTCACTCTCTCTCCAGCTACTTTTGGGGAGGGGTGCTTTTCTCATATTCTCCCCATATTCTCCTCACTGTCTCATCCTCTCTCCACATTCAAAAGCACCTCTCTACCCTCTGCGGCTTCTCTCTCCCCAAGTTCACCTCTCCGCACCACGTACCTGCTGAGTTCTGTGTTTCAGGCTGTGCAGATTGTTGTGTTAATTTTCAGATCAGTTTTCTAGGTGTGCAAGATGGTTTATTGTTGGTCTGTCTGTATTTCATGGACGGGAGACACACAAAAAACTTCCATGCTGTTTTGCCATCTTGGGTCCTTCCTCTCCTGTCACTCCTTTCTGGCCTGCCAACTTTCACTGGACAGGCCTGCTGCTAACCTTATGTGTCTACTCTTGTAGGTTAAGGACCTTTTGTCCGTAGCTGCTTTCAGATTTCTTTCTTATCTTTTTATTTTGCACATTTCCCTCTATGTCATGGTGTTGACCTGTTCTGTTGATTTTGAGGGGAGTTCTCTGTGCCTCTTGAATGTGAATGCCTCTTTCCTTCCACAGATTAGGAAAGTTCTCAGCTATAATTTGTTCAAATAAACTTTCTGCCCTTTTTTTTTCTTGTCTTCTGGGCTCCCCCTACTTGTCTTCTATCTTAACTCTTCCCCAGTACTTGAAATTTAATAATTATCCAGTGAATATTTGCTTCTGCTATTGCTACTCCTAGTACTAATACAACCACCATCACACCTCTATTATGTACTTTTCTGTTCTGTATGTTCTGTGTTTATTGTCTTTAAAGTTATTACAATAAGCTTTTCTCTTAGATATTGAGACTCTATATACACATAATTTAACACATATTGATGCATTTAATTAAATTTGCCATTCTAGACTATGTTTTATAAACAACACTTCGGTGAACATCTTTGGAAATAAAATAATAAAAAAACTTATTTTACTGTTTTTATTTTTTTAAGTTTATTTTGAAAGAAAGAGGAATAGGGAAAGCATGAGCAGGGTAGGGGCAGAAAGAAAGGGAGAGAGGCAATCCGAAGCAGGCTGCATGCTGTTATCACAGAGCCTAATACAGGTCTCAACTTTATGACCTGTGAAATCATGACCCAAGCCAAAATCAAGAGTTGGACACTTGGCCAACTGAGCCAAGCCCCAAATCTTATTTTAAACTGTATTTTTCTTACATTGAAAATAAACCCATTCCATAACCCAGTCCAAGTGGTATCTCAAATATTTTTATTCAGTGCTGAATCATATTGGTTATATAGATTTTCATTATCTGTACCTGGAAATCTAGACTATTTGTTATGCAGGATAACTACTTCTACAGTCCATCTCCTAAAGTAAACAACTCCATCAGAACCCAATTAATTTATAAAGTGGGGTTGCATATAATACTGAGTTTGATGTTTGTTTTTATTTTTGCACATATTCTATTAATCTATTTATATCAACTAATGTATAGATATCTATATTTATAATCACTCACACATTTTTATAATCATATACATAGGCAACTCCATATAGAGTTACTGGCAGTAGAATTACATCTAGGTATTAATAGAAAGACTTTGATCTGTTAAAAATCTATCTCACTGTCCTAAGTTGTTTTATGTTATTGGACGTCATTTTGGAACTAGACCACAGATGGAAGCAGTGATGAAAAGAAATAATAATAATAATAATAAAACAACTGGTAAAGCTGCTAATAAAATTATTTGACACAGTGCTTAGCACACAGTGTTTATCATAAACTTGTAGATGATAGAAATTAGCCAATTCTATGTGACAGTATCAAGAAACTAAAACAGAGTCTGTAGATGATACTGCAAAAATCATCTATAATGTTTGGGAGGTTATTTATCATTTGCAAAACTACACATTCCATGATGAACTGAGGATACATAGGTAAGCTTAAGTAAGCTAGAAAGTTAATAATATAGCTTAAAATTACCAAAAGGGAACAAATTTCAGATGTGTTTGTAGTATGTTAAAAAAAATCTGAACATTAAAATAATCAAGAAGTTCCTAATTTAAATGTTATTCAGTATTTATTATAGACATATCAAGAGACAATAATTATCTCAAGTAAATGAGCTCTCTAAAATATAGAAGTTTCAAAATGTAAATGAGGTAATTGCTCTAGACATACAATTTTTAGATGGAATAGAGAAAGCAATGCTTACTGCTATCAAAAACCATTCCAAAACAATATACTTGTAAAAAAAAAAAAAACCTTGCACATTTTAGTAAAGCTAGAAGACTTCTGTAACTGTATGCTTCAAAAATGTGGGGAAGAGTTGACAAATACAAAATAACTCAGAGGACCCCTAGAAATACACATAGGAAGAAAGTCTGCAGGTACAAATTTCAAAGTGGCATAGCTAAAATTGCCAATAAGTTGTTTAGAAAGAAGAGCATGGACATTTACAGAGTATTTTACTATATTTCCTGTATTCCAGTAAGTATAAAAAGAAGCCAAGCTTATTGAAATATGAAATAATAAGTGCTCTATGGTTGTTTGGGAAGAAATAAAATTTTAATTACTCACACACAACTCTGCGTCTTCAGTTAAAAAAAAAAGCCTACCCTTTCCCCTCTTCCACATAAGACCCTGTAAACTGAGGGTCCATTGATACTTGGTTTATTCAAAGATAAGGAATCAGTAATGAGGAACCAGAAAATTGTCTATAAAAATATACCATAAAAAAGATAATAAAAAGAACAGGGAAAACAAATGGTAGTTGCAAAATATAAGAAATATACTGGAAATTAATAGTGATACGATTAAATATATTACTATAAATTCAAGTAACTCAATAAAACAATTATGTATTTGAAATAAGAGCTCATTTTACAATATAAGCATATATAAAATCATCACTTTGTATAGCTTAAACTTACACAATAATATATGCCAATTATATTTCAGTAAAGCTGGAAAAAAATAAAATAAAACAGGAGTTAAAAGCAGTGTTATAATGTCAAAAAATATGTAGTAAAGCAATAGTGCAAGATAAATTATTATCCAGCAGAATTCAAAAGAAAAACAGAAGAGAAATATAGAAACATCTTAAATTTTAAATAGCATAAAGGAAAGTAAGCTATTGAAGACATAACAAGAAATGTGTAAATGAGAATTGAAAAAAGCTAGTAAGAAAAACATGGATATGAACAAAGAGTTTTAAAAAGATTAATTTAAAATGATAAATACCCTTATAATCTAGCAATTGCAGTACCTGGTATTTACCAAAAGAATATAAAAATACTAATTCAAAAGGATACATGCACCCACATGTTTATAGCAGTGTTATTCTACAATAGCTAAACTATGGAAACAGCCCAAGTGTCCATCGATGTGTGTGTGTGTGTGTGTGTGTGTGTATGTATATATGTGTGTATATGTATATATATATATATATATGTATTATTCAACCATCAAAAAGAATGAAATCTTGCCACTTGCAACAATGTGGATGGAGCTACAGTGTATTATACTAAGCAAAATAAGCCATTCATAGAAAGACAAATATGATTTCATGCATATGTGGAATTTAAGAAATAAAACAGATGAACACAGGGGAAGGAAGGAAAAAAAGAAGGAAGCACACCATAAAAGACTATTAACTATAGAAAATAAACTGAAGGTTGCTGGAGGGGAGGTGGGTGTGCGACAAGATAACTGGGTGATGAGTATTAAGGAGGGCACTTGTGATGAGTACTGGGTGTTATATGTAAGTGATGAATCACTAAATTCTACTCCTGCAACCAATATTGCACTATATGTTAACTAAACAGAATTTAAATAAAAACTTGAAACAAAAACTAAGTAAATAAAACCTTTAAACAAAGAAAAAAAAAACAAAACACACACACACAAAGAAATCATTAAATGAAGAACAATTCATATTAACAGAGTGCAATTTAACATCAAGGTGTGTCTGTTATTTTTCAAATAAGATAACGCTTAGAAAGTCATACAGCAAAAACTACCAAAAAACCTGAAAACAACCAAAAACTTTACTAACTGCAAAGACAAATTGGTAATAACATTATTAGTAGGAGAACCTAATAAACTTCTTTCCTCCATTAAAATTCAAAAGCAAAAGTAAGATTATAGAAGACCTAAATGCATACGTAGTTTGTTGGATCTAATAGATACATAAATCAAAACAGAGAGCAAGACCTTATATAAATTGCTGATGAAATTTTCACAAAATTTTACCAGATATTAGGCCAAAAGGAAACTAAAAATAAACACCCATGAGTGGTAAATTACCAAAAAAAAATATTTACCAGTGAAATTTATCATTAATAACCAAATTAGAAGAAAAACTTAACACCTATAAGTATAAGAGTTAAAAATTTCAACATCTGAATTAAAGAAATACAAACTATAATTATAAAAAAGCTAGAGGATAATGGGAATGAAAGTCCTACATATTTGACCATAGAGGATGCAGATAAACAGTTCTCAAAGGAAATTTCAGACTTTTCAATATATGCTAATAGATAAGAAAAAATGGAATGCAAAATAGTACTGGAAGTCCTCCCCAAAGCAATCAGTTAAGGAAAAGAAATAAAAGGCATCAGAACTGGAAAGGAAGTAGTAGAATCATCTCTATTTGCAGATGGCATGATTTTATGTGTAGAAAATCCTAAGGACTCCATCAAAAGACTATTAGATATAATCAACAAATTTAGTGAAATTACTGGAAACAAAATTAACATACAAAAATTAGTAGGATTTCTATACATTGACAACAAATTATCTGAAAAAGAGATAAAGAAAGTGAGCCCATTTACAATACCATCAAAAACAACCAGATTTTTACCAATGAATTCAACCAAGGAGGTGAAAGAGCTCTATTCTGGAAGCTAGCAAACATAGATAAATAAGATAGATAAATGATAGATGATAGATAGATAGATAACAGATGCACGTGAACAGAAAGGTATCCTACGTTCACCAATGAGAAGAATATTGTTAAAATATTCTAACTACCTAAAGCCATCTATAGATTCTATGCAATCCCTATAAAGATTGTAACAGCATTTTTTTAATAGAAGTAGCAAAAAGCAGTCCTAAAATGTATATGGAATCACAAAAGACCCTGAGTAATCAAAATAATTCTGAGAAAGAAGAACAAAGTGGCAGGCATCACACTTCCTGATTTTATCTATTTTATAAATTGATAATAATCAAAACAGTATGGTACTAGCATAAAGACAGACACACAGGCCAAAGGAAGATATTAAGAGCCCAGAAATAATCTCACGCATGTATGGTTAACTATTATTTGACAAGGGAGCCTAGAATACACAATACAGAAAAGATAGTCTCTTCAATAAATGGTGCTGAGAAAATTGGATATTCACATGTAAAAAAATGAAATTAGATAACTGTCTTATACCACTCACAAAAATAAACTTGAAATGGATTAAAGAGTTAAATGTAAGACCTGAAGCCATAAAACTCCTAAAAGAAAACTTAAGAAAAAACTTGACACTGGTCCTGGCAATAATTATTTTTATTTTATTTTATTTTATTTTATTTTATTTTATTTTATTTATTTTTTTCCAATATATGAAATTTATTGTCAAATTGGTTTCCATAAAACACCCAGTGCTCATCCCAAAAGGTGCCCTCCTCAATACCCATCACCCACCCTCCCCTCCCTCCCACCCCCCATCAACCCTCAGTTTGTTCTCAGTTTTTAACAGTCTCTTATGCTTTGGCTCTCTCCCACTCTAACCTCTTTTTTTTTTTTTCCTTCCCCTCCCCCATGGGTTTCTGTTACGTTTCTCAGGATCCACATAAGAGTGAAACCATATAGTATCTGTCTTTCTCTGTATGGCTTATTTCACTTAGCATAACACTCCCCAGTTCCATCCACGTTGCTACAAAAGGCCATATTTCATTCTTTCTCATTGCCACGTAGTATTCCATTGTGTATATAAACCACAATTTCTTTATCCATTCATCAGTTGATGGACATTTAGGCTCTTTCCATAATTTGGCTATTGTTGAGAGTGCTGCTATAAACATTGGGGTACAAGTGCCCCTATGCATCAGTACTCCTGTATCCCTTGGGTAAATTCCTAGCAGTGCTATTGCTGGGTCATAGGGTAGGTCTATTTTTAATTTTCTGAGGAACCTCCACACTGCTTTCCAGAGCGGCTGCACCAATTTGCATTCCCACCCTGGCAATAATTATTTTTAATATGACACCTAAAGCAAAAGCAATAAAATAACACAGAAAGAAAGAAAGAAAGAAAGAAAGAAAGAAAGAAAGAAAACAAAGAAAGGGAGGGAGGGAGGAAGGAAGGAAGCAAGGAGGAAAAAGTCAGACCTCATCAAACTAAAAACTACTGCACAGCAAAGGAAATAATCACCAAAATGAAAAGGAAACCTACACAATGGAAAAAAGTATATGTAAATCATATATCTGATAAGATATTGATATCCGAAATATATAAAGAAGTCATACAACTTAATAGCAAAAGAGCCAATAACCCAGTTTAAAAATGGGCAAAGGATCTGAATATATATTTTTCCAAAGATGACATACAAATGGCCAATGGATACAAGATGCTCAAATCACTAGTCATTAGGGAAATGCATATCAAAACCAAAATGAGTTATCACCTTATACTTGTTCGAATGGTTATCAACAAAATGTCAAGAGATAACAAATTCTGGCTGGCAAAGATGTGGAGAAAAAGGAATCCTGGTACACTGTTGGTAGGGTTGTAAATTGGTACGACCATTATGGAAAACATTACAGATGTTCTTCAAAAAATTAAAAATAGAGCTATCATATGATTCAATAATTCCATTTCTGGGTATCTATCTGAAGGAAAAAATTCCCAATGTTGAAGAGATACCTGCTACCCAGTGTTCATTACAACAGCCAAGACATGGAAACTACCTAAGCGCCCATCAGTGGATGAACATATAAAAAAAATATGGACTGTGTATATATGCATATGTATACACTTAAATATTATTCAGCCATTAAAATAAAGGAATCATGCCATTTGGGATAATGTAGATGGGCATTTAGGTCAGTATGGTAAATGAAATAAGTTCAACAGAGAAAGATAAAGTACTGTATGATCTCTCTTATATGTGGAATAAAAAAATCACACTCATAAAAAAAGAAATTAAATGTGTGGTTATCATAGTTAGGAAGTGGGGGGTGGGAGATTGGATAATTGGATAAAGGTGGTGAACAGGTACAAGCTTTAATTTATGACAAATAAGTACTAAGGATATCAATGTACAACGTGAGGACTGCAGTTAATACTGCTGTATGATATATTTGAAATTTGTTATGAGAGAGTAGAACCTGGGGTGCCTGGGTAGCTCAGTTGGTTGGTTTGGGCACACGTCATGATCACACAGCTCATGGGTTCAAGCTCTGCATCAGGCTCCATACTGTGGAGCCTGCTTGGGATTCTCTTTCTCTCCTTCTCTCTCTCTGCCCCTCCCCTGCTCAATCTCTTTCTCTCAAAAATAAATAAATAAACTTTAAAAAAAAGATTAAAAAAATGAAAGAGTGGATCCTAAAAGTTCTCATCACAAGAAAAAAATATTTCACTTTTTTCTTTTTGTTTCTATGTGAGATGATAGATGCTAACTAAACTTATTGTGGTAATTATTTCACCATATATGTAAGTCAAGTCATCATGCTATGGAGCTCAAACTTATATAGTACTTGTATGTCAATTGTATCTCAATAAAACTAAAAGAAAAAAGTATCTAATTTTCAAAATTATCACACAATAAAATATACTTATTTTCAAAAAAATCAATTTTTTTATAAAAGCATCTTTGTTATGTTCCTCAGTATACTATTTAGGGACGTATTTTCTGAGGATTTATTTAAGCAAGTGTTTTGCTTTATAAAAATTTAACTCAGGAAGAAATTAAAAACCTGAATAGACCCACAATCATTTTTAAAAATCAATAATTCAAATATTAATGTACAGTTGACCCTTGAACAACATAAGATTAAACTGCATGGGTTCACTTATATGTGTATTTTTTTAAAGAGTTGACAGTAAAAGTTACAGGGCATTTATTTATAACTGCCTACTCCAATCTTCACAAGACTTAACTGAAGGCAACTGGCATAGAAGCTGCTCTTCAAATACCTGGGAGGCTTGTTGAGGCTATCAGCAGCCCCTGTAGGCCCAGGACAAGGCTGGGATACAATTTTCCCCACTCCACATGACAACAGGGTAATGGGGTCATGCACCCAGGGATGATGGGCAGAAGGCTGGGCTGAAGTGGGGAAACATGCCCAGAGAGCAGAGATGGCACTATTCAGGGAAACCTATAGCCCTGGTGCCCCAAACCCTGAGTCTTCTATGTGCCAGGGTCTAGATCTATGCTAGGATGGTCATGAGAGGGCACCTCTGGAGCTGGGAGCAGACTGCTCCACATGGCTGTGGCTTGGCCCTGTGTCCACCAAGAGGCCAGAATGCTCACTTGTGTGGAGCCATCGATGTTCACTGACTGGTGGTACAACACTTAGCAGATGAGGCAACTCCACTGTGCCTCCCAGCTGCTGTTGCTGCCCATTGGCCTCCCTGGCAGCTGACACTGCTAAGCTGAGGCCACCATGCTATGGAACATCACCATCCTGGGATGAGTTTCACTGCCATCACCATTGCCCTAGCCTGGCCTGGGCAGCCTGCGTATACATGAATTTTTTTTTTCAGTAAGGGTATGTACAGTACTGCAAATGTATTTTCTCTTATGATTTTCTTAATAAGATTTTCTTTTTTCTAGTTTACTTTATTGTAAGAATACAGTGTAAAATACATATACAAAATATGTGTTAACTATGTGTTTATTAAATCTTCCAGTAAGTAGTAAGTTATTAATAGTTAAGGTTTTGGGGAGTCAAGAGTTATACACAGATTTTTGACTGCAGGGGTTGATGCTTCTAAACCTTCATTGTTCAAAAGTCAGCTGTATTTACAATTTAAAACTGAATAAGGTTTTCATGGAATTTGAAAATCTGACTCTAAAATTTATAGCACCTAAAAATAGCAAAAATGTTGACAAATAAGAATAAAGAATGAATGCATGCTATATCAGATAATTTTGTTTCACAATAAAGGAATTAAAATGATGTATATTGGCTCAGGGATAGATATACATACGAAAGGAATATAACAGGGTTCTGAATCAGGAGGATCATTTGGGAAAACATGGACTGATTGCAGCATGATGCTAGGTTCATATGTTGTCATATTGGAAAAAAAAACAAAAAGAGTGGAAATAGGGAGACCTGGGTGGCTCAGTTGGTTAAGCATGGTCACGATCTCACAGTTCATGGGTTCAGGCCCACATGGGACATCACACTGACCATGTGGAGCCTACTTGGGATTCTCTCTCTTTCCCTCTTCCTCTCTGCCCCTCCTCCACTTGATCTCTGTCTCTCTCTCTCTCTCTCTCAAAATTAATTAAGAAAAAAGAATGCAAACAAATCCTGTAAAAACTATTCAAATCAACGTGATAGATTAACCACAGTAGGCACAAACACAAAGAAACAAACAAAAAAGTAAAATGGAGTAATTATTTAATTGATGAACTGTAAAATAGCAGAACTAAAAAAATAAATCCATTTTTTGGTATGTGCAAAATATACTAGAAAATAACCACATTTAACGAATGAAAGAAGTATAAAGCATTGAAACTATAGAAAACAGAAAGAATGTTAAAACAACTGAACAAAGAAAAGCAATCATAACTAGCTATGTCTGTCAACTGTTTACTAATCTATTTAAAAACTTGGATGATTTGGATTAGTTTCTAGGAAAATACAAATAACCAAAACTGAATTTAGAATAGATAGGAACTTTTAAAAGTCCAGTTACCATAGAAGAGATAAACTTTTTCAAAAACTGCATTTTCCCCCATCACTTAACCTGCAGAAAGGCCCGAGGCCTGCATAATTTCACAGTGGAATTCTACCTAAATCTTTAAAAAATATATAATCTTCATGTTATATAAACTACCATAGCAAGCAGAAAAAGAACAAAAGCCTTTGAACATATAATTATAGGGTATGTATAATTTTATAATTATAACATTAATATCAAAACTTGAGAAAAATAAGAACAAATTAAGACTACAGCATATTTTAATTGCTAAATTGTAAATATTACTAAACAGAAGAATGTTTCAAAGATTTAATATTATTCCCAAAAATAATTCATGGCAAAGAGGTAATAACAAATCAATGATAGCAATTCTATTAATATGAATTATATATATAAGGAGAAAAAGTGACAAAAGATTACAAGCATAACTGTAATTCTTGAAAAGGGATCTAATAAAATTTAACATTGATTCAGATAAAATAGAAGTTGACGGATACTTAACACAATCTTTCTGTTTTTATGATTATCTATCCTACTAGAAAGACGGGGTTGCTATTCTTATATCAAATAAAATAAACTTTAAACTACAAACGGTCAAAAAAGACAAAGAAGGTCATTATATAATGATAAAGAGGTGAATTCATCAAAAAGATATACAAAATTGTAAATATTTATGCACCCAACATTGGAACACCTAAATGTATAAAACAAATACTAAAAAGAATTACAAAGAGAAATAAATAGCATTACAATAATAGTTGCTTTAATACTCCACTATCAACAATAGATAGATCATCCAGCCAGAGAATCAATAGGAAACAAGGAATTTGAAAAATACTATAGACAAAATGGACTTAGCATACATAAATAGAGCATTCCAAATGTCACATCAATAGGTGAGTGGATAATGAAAATATGTTATATATGTACAATGTAATATTATTTAGCCTTTAAAATATGGGGATCCTGTCATGTGCTACAACATGGATAAATTTTGAGGACTTTATGCTAAATGGAATAAGCCAATCACAGACAGACTGTATGACTCCACTTAAAAGAGGTATATTAGTAAAATTTATAGAAACAGAAGGTAAAATAGTGGTTTCCAGGGACCAGGGGGAGATGGAAATGGGGAATTGTTCAATGGGTATAGATTTTTCAGTTTTGTAGGATGAAAACTTCCAGAGATCTGTTACACAATAAATGTGAACATACTTAAACTACTAAATTGTACCCTTGAAAAATTCTAAGATAGTAAAAGTTAAAAATGAATGTTATGTTTTTTTACCAAAATTAAAACTTTTTCAATAGTTTTTAAGATGAAAAATTCCCCCTTAAGATCAGGAACAAGAGAAAGATGTTCACTCTTGCCACTTCTAGTCACCATTATATTGGAAGACCTAGCCAGTGTAATTAGCCAAGAAAAAAAAAAAACAATAAAAGGCATTTAGATGAAAAACGAATTAAAATTACTTGTTCACAGATGATATAATTTTCATGCAAAATCTCCAAGAAACCCACAAAATATAGTTTATGTATACAATAGAATACTACTTGGCAATAAGAAAGAATGAAATCATGCCATTTGTGGCAACATGGATGGAACTGGAAGATATTATGCTGAGAGAAATAAGTCAGTCAGAGAAGGACAGATATATATTTTCACTCATGTGTAGATCTTGAGAAACTTAACAGAAGATCATGGGGGAAGGGAAGGGGAAAATAGTTGAAAAAAACACAGAGGGAGGGAGGCAAACCATAAGAGACTTTTAAATACAGAGAACAAACTAAGGGCGGATAGGGGGTGGGGGAGAGGGGAAAATGTGTGATGGGCATTTAGGAGGGCACTTGTTGGGATGCTGGGATGAGCACTGGGTGTTGTATGTAAGTGATGAACCATGGGAATCTACCCCCAAAACAAAGAGCACACTTTACAAACTGTATGTTAGCCAATTTGACAATAAATTATATTTAAAACAAATCCATCATTCCATAAACCTAAATAAATAAATAAATAAATAAATAAATAAATAAAAAGAGTTCAGCAAAGATGTAGCATACAAGATCAATACACAAAAATCAGTTGTGTTCTGTATACCAGCAATCTGAAAAAAAATGAAATAATTACATTTATATCATCTAAATAATAAAATAGTTAGGAATAAATTTAAGCAAAGAAGAACAAGACATGTACACTGAAAACTGCATAATATTGCTGAAAGAAATTATAGAAGACTTAAGTGTCAAGAGCTACCATGTTCATGGTTTGGAAGATTTTAATATAGGTAAGATAGTCATCAAGGCAATCTATGGATGCAATGCAATCCTTATCATAATGCCCACTCTTTTTTTTAATTAATAGAAAAGATTATGCTAAAATTTATATAAAATTTTAATGCACTGTAGACAGAGAAAACAACCTTGAAAAAGAATAGTGGGAGTCTTTACACTTCCTAATTTCAACATTTACTACAAAGCTACAATAAATCACAACCAATGTGACACAGAACATAGGTAGACATATAGATCAGTGCAATAGAATTAAGCGTCCATAAATTTATACCTGTATGGTCAACTGATTTTTGACAAGGATGCAAAGACCAATCAATAGGGCAAGAATAGTATTTTCAACAAATTGTGCCAGGGCAATTGGATATCTACATACAAAAGAGAGAATTTTGACCTTTACCTCCATTTATATATGTATGTATGTATATACACAATAGATCAAAGACCTAAATATGAGTTAAAACTGTAAAACTCTTAGAAGCAAAAATAATTATAATCCTTTACCTTGGATTAGGTAACAGTTTCTTAAACACTATCACCAGAGCACAAACAACAACAGGAAAAATAAATAAATTGTACTTCATCAAAGTTAAAAACTTCTGGGCATGAAAAGATACTATCAAGAAAGTGAAAAGGCAACTCACAGATTGGAAAAAATATATATGCAAACCATATATCTTATAATGCAGTTGTTTTATAGAATTCATAAATTGATAAAACTCAACAAAAAGAGCCAAGTTTTAAAAATGGGCAAAGTACATTAATAAACATTTATCTAAATATATATAAATTACAATAAGCAGTTAAAATTATGCTCAAGATAATTAGCTATTAGTGGGGCGCCTGGGTGGTTCAATAGGTTGAATGTCTGACTTCTGCCAAGGTCACGATCTCACAGTTCATGAGTCCAAGCCCCACATTGGGCTCACTGCTGTCAGCCTGTCAGCATAAAGCCTGCTTCAGATCCTCTGTCCCCCTCTCTCTGCCCCTCCCCTGCTTGCACCCCCCAAAAAGATCATTAGTTGTTACATAAATATAAATGAAAACCACACCAAAATACAAGTTTATGTCAACCAGAGTCACCATAATAAAAACAAAACCAAGAAACAAAAACCAAATAGAAAACAAAAGTCTTGGCCATATTATGAAGAATTTTATCATTCATAAATTCTCATGGGAATGTAAAATGGCTCAGCTGCTATGAAAACAGTTTAGACATTACTCGCAACATGAAACATAGAGTTACTATATATATAATACAGCAATTCCAATCCTAGTCTTGTAATCAAGGGAGTTGAAAACCTGTGTTTGCACTTAAATTTGTACACCAGTATTAATAGCAGTATTAACAATCATTAAATAGTGGAAACAACTCAAATATCCATGAACTGATAAATGCATAAAAAGAAATTTGGTATAGCCATACAGTGGAATATTATCTAGCCATAAAAAATGTAGCACATATACATGTTACAAGATGGATGAACCTTGAAAATATTATGCTAAGTAAATAAACCAGTCACAAAGACCACATATTCAAAGATACATCATATCTCATACCTTTGCTTACCAAGAACACATCCTAGTTTTCTCCAATAGGGATATTATCCTTATTTATTTCTAGTAGTTTAAATTACATATATTAATTAGAATTCTTAACACTTAGAATCCTCAATTTCTAGTGAAAACTACAAAGTAAGAAATTATGGACTGTTACACTAGTATTTTGTGGATTGGCAAATTTAAAAGCATATTTCATAATTTTTAGAAGTATATTTTTCCTCAGTAAATTTTTCATTGTTACACAAAACACGTTTAATAATAGACCCAAATTTCTTTAGTTCCTCTTTAATAGGAAGCCAAAGGTGGACAAACCTATGCTCAGTAATCAATATTTCAGTATTTTATCTTACTTGTAAATAATCTAGATATTTAATGAATATTCATTATTTACTTTATTCCAGTATAACTTAAAGTTTCAAGTTTTTGAAAATATTTTGGAATCTATTTTTAAGTAGACATATGAAACAATTATTGAAAATTTATAAGCTTTTATCTTACATCTATTTAATTTACTTGTTCTTAATGATTGATTATGTTTAAATTACTCATGAAAATTTCTTGAGATATTAAATAGCTAACCATCATGTTATCTTTCTTGCTGGCAAATTCTGTGTCAGAGATAATGTGAGCTTATTTGACTTTTAATAAACCTAGGTAGAAAAAAAGTTATATGTCTGCATTGTATTTAATGCTGAGAATTCTAAAGAACTACATGTTTTAATTAAACTAACAAATTTAAATTAGCTTTTATCAAAGATTAACCTAGAACATATGAACTTGAAAAAAATTTGGGATAGTTTCTATATTTCTGAGAGTACACTTGACTTATATAAATGTTTAATTTTCTTTAGCCAATTAGAGCTCTTGAAATTAGTTTTAGCTATACCATCCAGAGTTTAAAAAAAACCACATTTGTAATGTACATACATAGACATACATAAACATAGAGACATTTGCAAACAGATACAGCTTTATAATAATAGGTATAATAATGCAAAACTCACACATTTATAAAAGAACAGTTGGTTTCAAATTGTGTTTATGGCAGATGGAATAAGTTAAGGTTACCTGCTGAGATAGCTTAACTTTCTACTATATCTGTGATAAGTATTTTTAAGATTTTTCTTTTGCTTAGTTACTAAACAGCCTTTCCTTTTTTTTTTTTTTTTTCTTCTGATAAGAATTACCTCTGGAATTTTGCATTTCAAAGAAATGGCTTAGATAAGAGTCCCAAGAGAAAATCAGGAAGAAAATTTACATCTCAAAAGAACAGGGAAAGAATGCAATTCCTCCAAGAAGTTTTGTTTCCTAAATCTAGAATTTTATCATACCTACAAGCCATTATAGATGTATAGGTAAAATTTGGGGATTAGAAAACAGGATAAGTAAGCTCTGAATTGTTTTTAGGACTTAATTTCTGTTCTTATAATCAACTTATAAAACAAGGACAGTTTTTAATTCTTCAAAGAATTGGGTTACAACCTGAATGATATCAAATAGGTGACCCATTCTTCCAACTACATTATCTCCTATTTGTTTCTTTAAATCAGGAAGAAGATCTTCAATTAAGATGGAAATATAAAAGAGGGGTGCCCAAGTGGCTCAGGTGGTTAAGTGTCCAACTCTTGATTTTGGCTGGGATCATGATCTCATGGTTTGTGATTCCGAACCCTGTATCAGCCTCTGTGCTAACAATGCAGAGCCTGCTTGGGATTCTCTCTCTCCCTCTCTCTGCCCCTCCCTGACTCTCACTGTATCTCTTTCTCTCAAAATGAATAAACTTAAGGGGAAAAAAAGATGGAAATAAAAAAGATTCCTATGTTCTAGATTTAGAGCTGTTTGGTTTTGAAATGTCTTTCCCTCTGAGTACACAGTTTCATTTAGCTTAGGGGAGAAGTCCTAAAAAAACATTCTTATTAAAACCTGAATATCAGCTTCATTTCGGCCAACTATTGACCATAGGGCCACTTTAAAAAATCCTTTTAAATATTTTGTCAGATTTCATCCAGGACAAACAGGAAATATTCCTGGCTGTAATAAACATCCCCTTGGTGCCAATAAAGGAAAAGAGAATATTAACACAAAAGATAGTCAAAAGAAATAAAAAATAGACAATTTCCTTGAAAGCTGGCAACAATTGGTAGGATCTCAGCCACAAATGATGTGCAAAATACATTTGCCAGGCTATATTTTTGGGACCTCCCCCACTCTGACGGTGGCTAAGCCAAGTTCTAATGTTTAAGGGAATAACTAGTAGAAGTTTACTGGAGAATCCATTAGAGTTCAGTCAACTATGAGAGGGGCCCAAATAGTGGTGGTCCTTTGAAAGTAGATATGGGGATATCTGTAAGGCCACCAACTTGGGGAACTGTTTTTTATGGTCTTGTAATCTCTTCAGAGTGAAAAGAAAATTTAGATAGAGAATTAGTAGACTGAGTGCTCAGGTAAAGGAGAATAGAGGGGAGTAATAAGAGTCACATTAGTCTTATAGTCTCTTAGGTACCTCTTATATCTTTAATTTTTCATTTGTCCTTTGTGATGAATCTTTCAATGAAGCTAATTTGGTATTTTGAAATCTTTTGGAGCTTTCTGCATGTCAGTGAAAATAGACATCCCATTCTGTTTGATTGGTTAGCCCTTACTTTCAAGTGCACTTCTTCAATGAATGATCTTGTCTAATTAAATGGTAGGAAAGAAAAAAAAAAATTCCCTTTTTCCTTCTAGGTTCTTTGGCTTGTCTAATAATTAAGTTGACTTAAGAGATTAATGGAGAAAAACAAACATAATTTTATACATATAATAGTTCCATAAAAATACGAGACTCCAAGGGGCGCCTGGGTGGCGCAGTCGGTTAAGCGTCTGACTTCAGCCAGGTCACGATCTCGCGGTCCGTGAGTTCGAGCCCCGCGTCAGGCTCTGGGCTGATGGCTCGGAGCCTGGAGCCTGTTTCCGATTCTGTGTCTCCCTCTCTCTCTGCCCCTCCCCCGTTCATGCTCTGTCTCTCTCTGTCCCAAAAATAAAAAACGTTGAAAAAAAAAAATTTAAAAAAAAATATGAGACTCCAAGAAGCAACCAAAGCAGGAAGCATTTATACTTTTTAGACAAAGTAACAATAAATTTATGAAGAATTGAAAAGACAAGGTGTCTGGGCTTGGATAGCAAATTAGTGAAGAAGTAACAATGTAAACAGTCTTCTTGGCTCCAAATTCCCTATTTCTGGTGATAAGGAAGATTTCTGCATGTCTAGTACAAAGAAAGCAACTTTCATTGGAGATTTATTTCCTGCTTTCAAGGCGCAAAGGACAGACTGTCCTTTCTGCATTAGTGGTTCTCAAGTAACTTTAATTCAAAATAATCAATATGCCAAAGTGGCATACTTTGCTCCCTTTCAGAATATTCCCCACAATAAGTATTATATTTCTAGATAGTCTTAGTAAGATTTTGCCATTTTTGTAGTTATCTCTAGCTTTTGTGACTGCAATTTTTAGACTTAAATTAGCAGTGTGCTCAATTCTTTGACACCTGAGAATCCTATTTCTTTAGGGTCTCACAGAGGGAAAATAATACTTGAAAGGGATGTGCCACCAGGTTGGGAATTTTGTGGTTTTTAAAGTGTGCCTCATTGCATGGAAATTTTATTGAGATTGGTAGGTGACCTATTGACATTTAACCAGTTCTGTGATCATCTTATCCTAACATGGGAGTCTTAGAATTAGGTGGCAAGTGCTCTAACAACTTTTAAATATTCAACCCATACTCACCTATTTTGTGCCTTTGGCTTCTGAGATTCGTGTTAGGGATCTATTATTAATTTCATGAGAATATTTCCTTATAGTGGCAGATGCACTAATAGCTTATATTGTTCTTAAAATTTTATTATTTTTTAAAAATTCTTCCACATTTTTATTTAAACTTAAGTTTGTTAACATATGGTGTACTATTGGTCTCAGAAGTAGAATTTATTGATTTGTCACTTACATATAACAACCAGTGTTCATCACTAAAAGTGCCCTCCTTAATGACCATCACCCATTAGCACATCACCTTATTACACTTAGCATAAAACACTCTAGTTACATTCATGTTATTGCAAATGGCAAGATTGCATTCTTTTTGATGGCTGAGTAATATTCCATTGTGTGTGTGTATATGTATATATCACTACTTTTTTTTCCAGAGCAGCTGCACCAGTTTGCATTTCCACCAGCACTGAAAGAGAGTTCCCCTTTCTCCACATTCTCGACAATATCTGTTGTTTTCTATGGTAATTTTAGCCATTCTGCTTGGTGTGAGGTGGCATCCTGTTGTAGTTTTGGTTTGTACTTCCTTGATGATGAATGGTGTTGAGCAGTTTTCAATGTATCTGTTAGCCATTTGTATGTCTTCTTTGGACAAACGTCTGTTCATGTCTTCTGCCCATTATTTAACTGGATTATTTTTTTGGGGGGTGTATTGACTTTGATAAGCTCTTGATAGATTTTGAATACTAGACCTTTACCAGATATGTCATTTGCAAATGTATTCTCCTCTTATGAAGGTTGCCTTTTATTTTTGTTGATTTTTTTTCTTTTACTGAGCAGAAGTTTTTATCTTGATGAAGTCCAATAGCTCATTTTTGCTTTTGTTTCTCTTGTCTTTAGAGATGGTCCTAGTAAGAAGTTGCTATGGCCATGGTCAAAGAGGTTGCTGCCTGTGTTCTCTAGGATTTTGATGGTTTCTTTTTTCATATTTAGATATTTTGAATACCATCCTTTTTGAATTTCTTTTTGTGTATGGTTCAAGAAGGTGGGCCAGTTTCATTCTTCTTCATGTTGCTGTCCAGTTTCCCCAGGACCATTTATTGAAGAGACATTCTTTTTTTTCCCATTGGATATTCTTTCCTCCTGTGCTAAAGATTAGTTGACCATATAGTTGTGTGACAATTGCTGGGATCCCTATTCTTTTCCATTGACCTATATGTCTATTTTTGTGTCAGTACCATACTGTGTTGATGACTACAGCTTTGTAATACAACTTGAAGTCCAGAATTGTTATGCCTCCCACTTTGCTTTTTTTTTTTTTCCAATGTTACTTTGGCTATTCAAGGACTATTCTGGTTTAATACAAATTTTAGAATTGTTTGTTTGAGCTCTGTGAAAAATGCAGGTGTTATTTTGATAGTGATTGCATTAAATGTGTAGATTGTTTTGTGTAGTATAGACATTTTAAAAGTATTTGTTGTTCCAATCCATGAGCATGGAATGTTTTTCCATTTTTTGTGTCATCTTCAATTTCTTTCATAAGTGTTCAATAGATTTCAGAATATATATCTTTTGCCTCTTTAGTTAGTTTTTTTCCTAGGTATCTTACGGGTTTTGTGCAATTGTAAGTGGGACCGATTCCTCGATTTTACTTTCTGCTGTTCCATTATTGCTATACAGAGATGCAACATATTTTTGTACATTAATTTTCTATCCTGAAAATTATTGAATTCATGTATCAGTTCTAGCAGTTTATTGGTGGAGACTTTGGGCTTTCTACATAGAGTATCATGTTGTCTGCAAAGAATGAAAGTTTGACTTCTTTGTTGTTGATTTGGATGTCTCTTATTTCTATTTGTTGTCTGATTGCTGAGGCTAGGACTTCCACTGCTATGTTGAACAACAGTGGTGAGAGTGGACCTCCCTGTAATGTGCCTGACCTTAGGGGGAAAGCTCTCAGTTTTTCCCATTGAGGATTATATTAGCTGTGGGTTTTTCATATATGACCTTTATGATGTTGAAGTATATTCCTTCTATCCCTACTTTCTTTAGGGTTTTTATAAAGAAAGTTGCTGTATTTTGTCAAATGCTGTTTTTCCATCTATTGAGAGGATCATATGGTACTTATCCTTTCTTTTCTTAATGTAATGTATCATGTTGATTGATTTGCAGATATTGAACCACCCCCACAACCCATGAATAAATTCCTCTTGATTGAGGTGAATAATTCTTTTAATGCACTGTTAGTTTCGATTTCCTAGTATGTTGAGAATTTTTGCGTCCATGTTCTTCAAGGATATTGGCCTGTAACTCTCCTTTTTTTTTTTTTTTTTAACTTTTTTTTTTTAACGTTTATTTATTTTTGAGACAGAGAGAGACAGAGCATGAACGGGGGAGGGTCAGAGAGAGGGAGACACAGAATCTGAAACAGGCTCCAGGCTCTGAGCTGTCAGCACAGAGCCCGACGCAGGGCTTGAACTCACGGACCGCGAGATCATGACCTGAGCCGAAGTCGGCGGCTTAACCGACTGAGCCACCCAGGCGCCCCGTAACTCTCCTTTTACGATGGTTCTTTGCCTGGTTTTGGAATTAAGGTAATACTGACCTCATAGGATGAGTTTGGAAGTTTTCCTTTCATTTCTATTTTTCGGAAAAGTTTCAGAAGAACAAGTATTAACTCTTCTTTAAAAGTTTTGTAGAATTCCCTTGGGAAATCATCTGGACATGGACTCTTATTAATTGGGAGACTTTTGATTGCTGATTCAACTTTTTTGCTGATTATGGACCTGTTCAAATTATCTCTGTTTCAGTTTTTGTAGTTTATATGTTTCTAGGAATTTATCTATTTCTTCCAGATTGACCAATTAATTTTCATAAAATTTCTCATAATACTCTACTATAATTGTTTGTATTTCTATGGTGTTGGTTGTGATCACTCTTCACTTATTTGTGATTTTATTTGGGTCATTTCTCTTTTATTTTTGATAAACCTGTCTATAGGTTTATCAATTTTGTTAATTTTTTCAAAGAACCAGGTCCTAGTTTCATTGATCTATTCTCCTGTTTATTTTTTTCTTTCTATAGCATTTATTTCTGCTCTAATCTTTATTATTTCTCTTAATCTGATGATTTTAAGCTTTATTTGCTCTTCTTTTTTCCAGCTTTTTTAGGTGTAATTTTAGGATGTGTGCTTGAGACTTTTCTTCTTGAAGCAGACTGTATTGGTATATACTTCCTTCTTATGACCTCCTTTGTTGCAACCCAAAGATTTTGTACTGTCGTGTTTTCTTTTTCATTTGCTTCCATGTATTGTTTTCTTGTTTAATTTCCTGGTTAAACCAATCATTCTTTAGGAGGATGTTCTGTAACCTCCATGTACTTGTAGTCTTTCCAATTTTTTTCCTTATGTCTGAATTAAAGTTTCATAGCATGTTCCAGTGTGTCATTCAAAGCCATTGTTCCTTCTTGATCTTCTGCTTAGTTATCTGTCCATTGTTGTAAGTGGGGTGTTAAAATCCCCTACTAATACTGCATTATTATCAATGAATTTCTTTAAGTTTTTTATTAAGTGATTTATATATTTGAGTTATTCCAAGTCGGGGCACAAATATTTATAATTGTTATATCGTCTTGTTGGATTGACCTCTTTCTTTTGATGTTCATTAGCATGATAAATGGTTTACATTTCCTCACATTCAATCTGCATGTGTCTTTGGTTCTAAAATGAGTCTCTTATAAGTAGCATATTGATGGGTGTTGTTTCTTATGCATTATGCTGCCCTATGTCTTTTGATTGGATTATTTAGTCCATTAGTAATGTAATTGCTTTGAATGTAAATGGATTATATAATCATATATATAGATAGATAGATAGATAGATAGTGCCACTGTATACCTCTACAGTCATTGTTCCTATAGATTGTCTCTGCTCCTTTCTTGTCTTTGTTGCTTTTGGTATCTCTTTCCTGTTTCAAAGAGTCCCCTTTAATATTTCTTGCAGAACTGGTTACTGTTCATGAACTCCTTTAGTTTTTGCTTGTCAGGTAAACTCTTTCTCTTTCCTTCTATTGTGAATGACAGCCTTGCTGAATAAAGTATTCTTGGCTGTATTTTTTTCTACTTAGCACTTTGAATATATTATGCCATTCCCTTCTGGCCTGGCAAGTTTCTGTAGACAGGTCTATTGCTAACCTTATGTGTCTACCCTTATAGGTTAGGGAACTTTTGTCCTTAGCTGCTTTCCGATTTCTCTTTTTGTCTTTGCATTTTGCAAATTTTACTATGATATGTTGGTGTTGACCTGTTTTTGTTGATTTTGAGGGGGCTTCTGTGCCTCTTGGACTTGAACGCCTGTTTTCTTTTGCAGATTACAGATGTTCTCATCTATAATATGTTCAAATAAACCTTCTGCTCCTTTTTCCCACTTTTCTTCTGGGACTCCTATGATTTGGATATTATGATTCCTTATGATGTCACTGAGTTTCCTAAGTCTATATTCATGATCTAATAATTTACTTTGTCTCTTCTTTTTAGCTTCATTATTTTCTATAATTTTATCTTCTATATCACCTATTCATTCCTCTGCTTCTTCTATTGTTGTGATTACATCCAATTTTGCATCTCAGTTACAACATTTTTGTATTGCAGCCTAATTTCTAGGTTTTTGATATCTGCAGCAAGGGTTTCTCTAGTGTCTTCTATGCTTCTTTAAAGCCCAGCTAGTAATCTAATGACCTTTGTTTTAAGTTCTTGTTCAGATATATTGCTTATGACTGTTTTGAGTAAGTCTTTGCAGTGATTTCTTCTTGATCTTTCTTTGGGGGAGAAATACGCCATCTTGTCATTTTGTCTAGGTTTGTGTATTTTGCATGTTATGAAAGCTTATTATATTTCTTGTTCCTGATTTCTGTATTAAGAAAGGGTACACTGTCCAGGGCCTGGTACTCCAGGAAGTATTTCTTATATATCCTATGGGCAATCTGTTATTATTTTGGCTGGTCTTTCCCTCAGGTGAATCTTCTGCAGAGTTCCTCCTTGCTTGCAGTGGGAAATGTTACTACCTTTAAGTAGTTGTGCTTTGATTTGTTTGTTAAAATAAGCCTGATTTTATATATATATATATATTATATTATATATAATATAATATATGTTATATTATTATATATTATATACAATATATAATATAAATAAAATATATTATATATAATATAATATATAAGATATAAAATATATTTAATATATAACATATAAAGCATATTTAATATATAAATATATAAATGTGTATTTATATATAATATA